>NC_135866.1:12088993-12388993 GCF_031162955.1 Sander vitreus
AAATAATAGAATTTTAATTGTGATAAAACATGCGATTAATCGCGATTAACTATAGAACTTCAGCGATTAATCGCGATTAAATAATGTTCATCGTTTGACAGCCCTAGTAAAAATATATACATTGTTGAAGATGTGCTAAGTTAAGTGTCCCCTGATTACCTAGAAGAGTATAGGCCTATGTGCCCCGGCCCAATTTAACCACCTGTGTTTCCCAT
Organism: Sander vitreus; assembly: GCF_031162955.1. Lineage (NCBI taxonomy): Eukaryota > Metazoa > Chordata > Actinopteri > Perciformes > Percidae > Sander > Sander vitreus. The sequence goes on from NC_135866.1 coordinate 12,089,209, forward strand.
ACATTGACTTATTTGTGGCAGCCCGCCACATTATCAACACTGACCGCCACATATTCATTTTCAATTTTTTTTACTATTTAAATGGGTACAATCTTGTTTCATATTAGAGCTGTGCACATTGATTCTCTCTCTCTGTCGCTCGCTCTCTCTCTCTCTGTATGTGTTTACATCAGGGGTCAGCAACCTTAGACATGCATGCCACCATTGGCAAGCAGTAGCTCAACCAATGGCACACCAGCAATAATTGTGCAAGAGACTTTTTTGGAAATGTTACAATCTGCATGCTAAATTACCTCTTTGATAGCCATTGGCAGAAGCAAAGCCTGTTATTTACGGTAGTTTCATTTACTTTTTCCTCCTCCGCATTCCGCGAAGACCTGCTTTACTCTGATTGGCTAGTACTCATTGCATTCTTCCCAGAAGGCGATGCGTAGGAAAGTGGTGGTAGTAATCGGAAAGGAAAGCTCTTAATTGCAGATTTTTGTTACAGTATTACATTATAACATTGAAACAGTTAGGACATTTTTGATGGCATTATTGTAACTCACATAGTCCAAATGTGGCTTCAGAGCATCTTTTCCACACTGAGCTCTCGTTCTCTCCACACAATCCCTGTTCACTTGGTGGCCTGCTGCACCCCCACTGCTTGTAGTAATGCTCTCCCTGAAACCTCTACCCTCCACTGGGGTGATCCTATTACTCTGAACAAGTCCCAGACGGGCGCCAAGAACACGCCTTATGGGAAAATGCGTCATTCCAGTCCGCTGTGCATCATTGTGTTTTGATTACTGGGTGTGTTTGAGATTGATTCACCATGATGACAATCCTTTGAGCAGTTTGTATTCTTTGCTCCTACTTCTCTCATTTACCCTACTTGTTGTTGTGCCTCAGTTAAGGCTGGCAGTAGTGTGTGTGTGTGTGTGTGTGTGTGTGTGTGTGTGTGTGTGTGTGTGTGTGTGTGTGTGTGTGTGTGTGTGTGTGTGTGTTGGATGTACAGAGGAAAATAAAGGATTTGCTGGGATTAGGCCCTTGCAACAGACTAATGGTAGTAGGAAACTTGCTGTGGCACCATCAGATACATGATCAGCCCTTAATCTTACAGGAGCTCAAGGGGGTGTGGGGAGTTGGAAAGGGCACTGCTTTCGTGTAATCATTTTTAAACCTCCGGGTTAGAAGGAGGCCTAAAGTGTTCATCGAGTGTTTTATCCGCTGCAGGCAGATGGTAAGAACATGACAAAAGATGAAGAAAGTTCCACAACTGCATTGGCATGCCATAACTCTGTGTGTGTGTGTGTGTGTGTGTGTGTGTGTGTGTGTGTGTGTGTGTATCTTTATAGCTCTCAACTGCTACTGTCTGTCTGTCTGTCTGATTTTAATCTGGGCTTGATGGGAACAAAGATCAGACACTAAGACTGGTTTATTTTGACAACAACACAAACTATATATATACTAAGAATAAGAAAGAAAATAATTTTTTTTCTTCATCTTTTCGCAGTGAAAACCCATGTAACCAGTAAATACATATACAAATACTAAAATGTGGCTGTAAAAGCACAGACCAGAGGACACATGTTCATGCTTAATTTGAAAACAAAAAGAGAGATAGCAGGTGCAGTAAATCAACAACTATCACAATAAGAATGATACAACCCAACTATTTTTCAAGAACTTTGGGTTAGATGAGGACATCTTGTTTAGATTTGTTCAAGGGTTATTCCAGCAATTTAATGTTTAATGTATTCTATAAACTAACAGGCTCCCAATGACAAATGCTAATGTTTATCAGCTAGTGTTTTTAACATTTGTTAATAAGTCAAATTTATTAAGTCAATTTAGGGCTGTCAAACTATTAAAATGTTTAATTGCGATTAATCGCTGAATTTCTATAGTTAATCGCGATTAATCGCATATTTGATCACATGATTAAAATTCTATTATTTTGCATTTCAGAACAGTTTTTAAGTACATATTAACAATGGAAAGCAATTTGTACCAGTGTATCTTGATTGGGAATGAAATGAATGCAAAGAAAGTTACTTTATGAACTTGATTTTAAGATTTGTAAGTATTTATTTACTGTAAACAAAAGAAAAATGTGTGAATCTTGTGAATGTGAGTCATTATTGCACAATTCCTCCAAGTACCTAACTAAAAAACTAAAAATCCCTATCCTTACCAGAGTCAATATAGGGTTTAGTAACTCCTAAATAATGTTGATTACTCACTGACGTCCAGTGATCACCGGTTAATGAGACAGCGTTTGCAGCACCTTGCAGCAGTTCCAGTGTGGCTGCTTTCTCCGTGTGGTATGTGTATGGTGAAACTACTGTCTCCCTCGACGGCAACGAGACAGGTCAACCGTAGTACGTCTTTAAGACCCGAGTCCTCTACGATGCTGACAGGTCTGCAGTTAGTTGCCACCCGTTTAGCCCGCTAGCGGGTAGCATCACGATAACTGTACTACTATGCTTAGCTCCGTAGGTGGAAGCTCAAGCTTGACGTACTTCGGTGATATTTTAATTCGGCTTTACACAACGTGCATATGGCTTTCAACTTGTCTATGAGCCGTCCGGGAGTTTTGGAAAACAAAAAGCTCCATTCAGAGTTATTGCTGCTGTGTTTCTCCATCATGCCTGCAGCCTGCAGCAGCAGGATGTGTTAGGAGGAAGTGGCAGCTTGATTATAAGTAACGGTGCTGCAAAGGGTCAAAATAGTAGCCTGTTAGGTGCGAGGCAAAGCCCAATGAAGTGTAAAATAAATTAATAAATGCCGCCATGCGATTAATGCAATTGAAAAAAATTAATTGCGTCGCGTCGGCCCTTAATCGCATCGCGATTAACGCGTTAACGCTGACAGCCCTATCAAAATTATAAACATCATGTGAGCTTTGTCTTTTTATGTCATCTCACACACGAGAAATTACAGTACAATTTTTCCATTTTGTAAACATGAATGGCAGAGGACATAGCAATTCTGTAAATAGTAAAAGGCCAGCAGCTTTACACATAGGGTCAGTGTGTTTCATATGCTTAGTCATGTGTGTACAACCTGCTCATGTGTTGAAGGCCATACATCCACGACGTTACATAATGTCAGTGTAGGTCAGCATCACTTATGGAAGGAGGCAATAAGTAAATGCAGATGCAGAGCAGAACATGAGTCAAAAATATCTTAGTTTATTTCTGTAGTCATTACTAATCGAACCATTGCAGATTTAATTTTATCGCCTATATACACCACAGGGTTATCTGAGGTTTAGACCCTCAGCTGCTCACACTGTGAGCTGTTCTTAGATCACCTGTGTTTGTCAGCATGACTCAAGTCCTCAGTCATGAGCTTAGCGCTCAACTGCTCTCGTCTATGATTATTAAAGAAAGAATGAAAGAAGTTTGTCTATTAGGTTTCATGTTACAGTTTTTCTTGATTGCTTTGACACAGCAGTCAACTCAAACTCCACATTTTTCAAAACTGTAACACACAGGCCGAAACAGTGGCACTCATGGTCAAAATGACACATTTTGTTTGCAAAAGGCTCTAACCGTGCCAAAACATTTAAAATATACAACAAAAGCTAATTTTGCCTTCAAACAACACAACTTGCAAACAAGTGTATGAGCTCTTCCAGTCAACCATTACACAGTGGACATCAATTTGTGTGGAGTGTCAAACAGGTGCTTCAGTGATTTCATACTGATGTAGGTAGTTCTAATAGTTAGGAACATATGGTTGTTGTTTGGTTACCATAGCTATAACAATGGAGTTTGGACTGCTTGAATGACATCCGTGTTAACTGTTCTGCAAAAGGGTGGGAAATGTGTCAATCCAATGAGAAAGGGTTAACATATTTGCAAGATGTGTCTTCTGCTCTGCTGAGACAGTGATGATGAAAACCGAGTGGATCCCAGTTTCTTTAAGCAGGTCAAAGCAATCAAGAAAAACTGTAATTGGCTCTTTTTTGCCAGTGGTCAGCTACTTTGATGAACATTTAATACTTTAACATCACAAAGTCGCGTCATCCATCTCTACCCTACCCAATCACCCAACCCACGTCATTTTACGTAACATTAACCTGCCATATCTGCGTTTTACGTAAAGCCAAATCAAACAGCAAGATTAAATCAATACAGTGTCTAATCTCTCTTTGTTTTCAACCTAGCTGTGATATTTCATGTAACTCTTATCAAGACTCAGATCAGACATAGTACTGTGTAATGTAAATGATATAAAAACACTTTGACATTGTAGGTTTGTCCCTGCAGTGGTAAGTTCCGTTAATGAGCTTACTTTATAAACACAGCCTAATATGGCGGGGCTTCATGTTGCCAGAGACGTGTGTGCATTGTAGCATCCGTGCGGGCATATGTGTGTGTGCTTAAAGGGCGGTGAAAATCAGGTCAACATGAATCCTGGAAGAATAAGCAATCCCTTTGTCAGGCCTATAAACAATACTGAGAGGTGTTCAATGGGGCTTCTCCTGTCTTAGCTGGTCAGGACTAGAAGCACATGGATGGATGAACAAAGGAAGACAAAGCAGTTGGGTTTTTACTCTGTTCTGCCTGTTCACCATAACTAACACTGGACTTTACCCAGGTTGTTTTCCTTATTGTCAGTCTGTCCTATCTTATTAATATCCTCAGGACATGCAGTATGTTGTTTGTGTACTGTGTGGTGCAGTGACATGGCAGCAGTGTGGGGGAGGGTTAGAGTTAAGCTCTATGGAAGAAATTATGCCTTTGATCATTTGCATTCAAGAAAGATTTAGGACGTTTTACTTACTGTAATAGTATCAGCTCCCAGGTTCTTGTGTTTGTTAGTTCCCTAGTTTTTTTTGGATTACTTTTATTTCCTCATAAGTGTTGACAAGCCACAGTAGAAATACAATAGAAGTCACCAGGAAGTACAGAAGAGTTATACAAGTATGAGCCAACTGTGTTTTTACAACATTCAGATATCAGGAACTACTTCTACTCATACTACTATTATAATTAATATAGGTTAGTCATTTTGTAAATGTTGTAAAGCCATTATTTTCACATCCAACAGTACTTCTGCTGCAGGCAGCACGTTTGTGTGAAGATACCTAACCTTTAAAGGAATCAATAACACTATATCACTCCCTATTTCCCACATAATGCACTATATTTACTGTATGACATTTTCATTTCAGTGTCCAAATTCTGAGTGAAAAAATATACTATAATGTTTCTGGCAGTAAATCCATCTCGTGTGTGTGTGTGTGTGTGTGTGTGTGTGTGTGTGTGTGTGTGTGTGTGTGTGTGTGTGTGTTTGCGTGTATCTTTATAGCTCTCAACTGCTACACTGACCCAAATTCTGTTGAGACTTTAGTTTTGTTAAACAAAAATCGGTGTGGAAGAAATCAGCTTTAAAAATTGAAAAAATTAGCAAACATGTTAGGAAGCAAACCATTGAAAGAAAGAATACCGATAACTTATGTTGTTCTGTCATCACATCAACCAAACTTACAAATATCTCATCTGAATACAAATGTAGACATTTTGAGAATTTCAGGTTCATAATTGTATTTTGAGGTTGTACCAGAATAGGTTTACATGGTTTAATTTTCACCATATTTTTTGTTGTACTGCACATTGCTGCAGCTCCTCTTTTCACCCTGTGTTCAGGTCTCTGTTTTAGCTACAGAGTGAGACCTCCAACTGCTGTAACATCTTTGTTGGCAGTCGCACATGCACAGTAGCTAGGTAAGATCACATCATCTAGCTAGCTGTTTGTTTCTACAACTTCAGTAGTATAAGGCAGGATTAGCCGGGAGACTTCTTCTGAACGAGGGCACACTTCCAACTTTGCGTGGAATACCTGCAGAACAGTGACATGTAAGTAGTTATTTTGTAGATTAGGGTGAACTCGTGTGTGTTGTAGCAGTGTTTTGCCATTCAGAACGAGCTAGCATGCTAGCGCTAGCACACAAATGTCATTGGGATTCATCCTCTGGCACATGTAGATAATTCCCATTAACATTTTCATTTTGATGATGGGTCTCATTATAGAGAGTCAATGTATTAAAACTAGTCTCCACGTGTCCACTGCGGGCAGTAAGAGACAGGATCAAAACAGGATCCAGCGCAGTTTAAACACTGCACCTGAAGGAGCTGAGATGAATGTGTCTGAAAGCCAGAGTCTGTTCGTTCGCTATGGTTCAAAGTGTGGAAATGTGTCTCATGACAAGTGTAGAAGTTTATGCATCATATGATGTCTTTATTGTTCACTTCTGCTACCACGGCCGCTATAAAAAAAGACAACCACAGATTTTATTGGTTCCTACTTGCATGCGAATGGCTAATTTGATGAAGTCTCACTGTCTCACCCAGTCACCCTAGCGGCATACCTGATGACACTAGACAAGTGTGTACAAATGTAAACGTAAGTAAACTAAACTAGAAAGGTCCATCTCGGGCGCGGCTCAGCCCGCTAAAACTAATAATGGAAACGCAAATCAGCACGGCAAAGTGCTGATTTGTGCCAAAGTGCCAATGGAAAAACCCCATTACTGCATTTACTCAAGTACTGTTCTTAAGTAGGCCTACAGTTTTGAGGCATGTGCACTTTATACTTCTAGCTGTAGTTACTGGTTAGTTTTCAGAATTTTAACAAGTTTAAAAAGTAAAACACGCTGTTAAAGATTAAACCAGTTGGGGCTCCTTGTCACGTTTCAGATGTGGATGAGTTGTTAGCAGTTACACCACAGAGATGGTTCCCCTCCAAACTCGTCAAATGGTTTCCTTACCAGATATTGCAACATTGTTGTACAGTGCAATTTTTGGGAAATCAAAAATCTTCCTGTTAACTGTTGGTAAGCCTGAGGGTTAGCGAGTAGATTTTACATAACTCACAAAGTGCTGAGTATGTTACCTAACTGGTGGTGTGGTGCCATTCAACTTTTACTTTAAAAAAGTTGTGTAGAGGTGTGACTAACGCTAAGAGTGGGTGTGAGGCAGGGTGCTTTTGGTGTGCTGGAATTTATGTCTGACTCATATGAAGATGGTGTTGTTCCTTAAGCATCTGGGAGAAGTGTCCATTCACTGCTGAAGTTGACCCAGAACATTGACTTGTTTGTGGGTCAATCTTTTGAAGAGCCTTCAGTATAATGGCTGCCATGTGAGAGAGGCAGCTGTTAGCATTACGCAGAAGAAACATGACTTCTTTCTCCTGCTGAAAATCCCCAACATGGTATTCATCTTAAACTTATAAATGAATGCAATAGCATTATATTCCCCCCTTTTTTAATCTGCTTGTATAATCTGCATATATAAAACCTTTTTTGTATGAAACTAATCAAAGGCGGCTTGATTTTACGAAGTTTAACAAGATCTGTTAACCTTTTTTCTTTTTATTAGAAAATACACCTATTTTTTGATCATGTGTGATCAGGCTTCAGTCAAAGCACAAATCTTTATGAATGTATTTGAATTTGGTATATATTTATGTTTTTGTTATTAATAAAAATTATGAAATCTTCAGTGCATGTCGTGGCAATTTTGTAATCTGATTCTGACAAGGAACAAGTCAAAAATCTCTTACAGTATTGTCACACTTTTAAGGCTCAGAGCAAGGTACACAAGACAAAGGTTAGTTTGTAATATGCACACTGATAGGATTATGTTCTCTCTCTCTTTATTCATTGGCAGGTTTGTTTCTTTCACTGAGATTGACAGGTGAGAGTATTCTGATTACATCCAGATGGGAGTTCATGCAATCAAGCCAATTCATTCAGTCAAATGTTCTATTGTAAAGGATTCAACATGATCAAATACAAGGGAAGTTTAACCGAATTGCATACATCTGGTCAAATGCGATTTCATTCAAAGGTTACATTGTAAGGGAAATACGGCATGATCAATGACAGCTTCACTCACAGTGCATTTTCATATTTTGCATGTCTTCTTTTATATGTATACTGTCTGCTGATGCAGTGCTCCAGTGTCCCCACATAAAGCAATAAAGTTTCATATTATATCAGTTTTTTTAATTTTTGTTTCATTACAAGCATACAGGACAAAGTGTACTAGCAAAAGTTGTTTTCCTCTGTAAGGACATGGATGTGTTTTGCATGCCTCATTATGAAATAGAACATTTCCCAGAATGTGGGGGTCTGCAGGTCACCCACTCTTTTGTGTGTTAAAGAACGGACAACCCCTGCAGATAAATCAACAGGAGCCTTTTTTTTTTGGGGGGGGGGGGGAAGCACTTTTTGTGTGTTCAGTGTCACACGAGTACTGGCATCTGGCCATTCACCCTGCTTACTATTCAAGTTATTGAAGTGTGAACTGTTTGAAGGTTGGTGAAACTGAACAGAACAGTTCAGTTTGTGAGTTTGTCACTTGTCTTTTCCTCCCAGGAGTTATGTACGAGAGTGGATGAATATCTTTTAAGTGACAATTTAGAACAAAGAAACATTTTAGCAATGCTGGATGCTTGTGCAAAAATAAATGTCTTCTCAAGTGCAAAGAATTTAGATACAGAAAACCAAGTAGGTCAAGTATGACACCACCTTTGTCTGTCAGAGGGTTATAATCCCTAGTGCTTTAAATGTGGACATTGCTTTGGTTTATAAATAACTAAGCAGATGTCTGTTCTTTTCTCCACAATTACACCATTTTTACTTGCAAAAGCAGGTATGAATACATTTCAGATGCTAAAATCATTGTTTTCTATAAAACTTTTTTTACCACACTACACAAAACAACACACTTTCGTCTGATACGACTATCGGCTGTGAAAGAAACAAAGGCACATAACTGTATCTGTGCTGCAGCTGTACAGTCAAAACTGTGTCACTGTGTCATACGTAACGGTGTGACCAATCATGGCGCAGGTAAGCATGAGTGGCTAAAGGGGATCTAGCATCAGCCCAATCACACCAGAGTGCTCAGCCACTCAGGATGCCTCGAGTAAGGGCACAACATCTGCCTGTGTGAAAACACACAGGCAACCGTTTGAATATGTGACCACACCGTGGATGTAAACATGCAGCAGCTTGGTATTCTCTGCCCCTGCTGACAGTGCTGTGTTAGCACGTGTTGCAAAAGCTAACATGAGAATGCATGATCAGCTGTTGAGTAAACGCATGTGAGAGTGAATATTTTGTGCGTGAAGGACCTGCAAGAAAGGTTGTTTTAAGAAAACAAGATTTGGTTATTGAAGAAATCACATAAACAGCAACAAAAACCAATGAAATTTGTCATAGTTGTTATATACAGTATAATAATTCAAAACCCCTTCAGATATGCCCGAACTCATCTAGTTGTTTTTTCCTCTTTTAATAGGATTATACATGCTTCTTGCCAAGAAATGAGCAATGAGACAATTCTGTCCTTCACTGACATTTCCTCTCCATCTCTTGCAGTTTTCTTATGCAGTATTTGGCATTTGACAACAAGCTACAATTTCCTTTCGAAGCGGTTTTGTACATTTTATCATCCCCTTGTCCTTGGGAACACTTTACTGCAGAGCTCCTTTCCTCTGTTGCACATTGTAGCAAGAAGAGCCAGTACTGGTTTGAACTAGTATGATGTGTTACACAACACAGCTTCCAGAATCATACTGTAGCCCACATGCACAGCAAAGCCACATCCTAGATCCATCCAAGATAATAGTTACTCTGTGCACGTGCTGTTTTTCTTGCAGTTCCATGTGCTGTTTTTACATTAATTACCAAAATGTCAGTCATTATTTTAAATATTATTTTACAAAGTTGGAGGGCATTTGCATTGCTTGGTGCCATAGTGCGAGTGCATGCTAACTGAATAACATCTTAATGTTGTGTTTAGCCAGAGGGGTATTGTACAGCTCCATTTATGAGACCCCATTTCGTGTATTTTCACGCCTTACGTAACATGTTTTTTTTCTCTCCCACTCCACACAAGAACCACCACGATCCAGCCTGTACATTCTGGTGGTTGTCATAGCAACAGGGCAGCATCCCTCTCCATCCTTTGTCCAGTGTCTCCCCATCGTTTGAGCTTCCCAGGAGGAAGGTTATTTGGATTCTGCATGCAAATAGAAGCCCCCTAATTGAGCTTCGAAGCGAGGAAGTGGAAGGGAGTTAAGACGGTGACTGAATGTCATTAAGTGCTTTTCACAGTTCTTATTTAACAGTCAAGTGTGTGTTAAATAAGAACTGGATACAACAGATCCATACAGTTTCCTGTCAGATATAGAAATGGAAACATGATTAGAAGGAGTAATTAAGGTTAATGGCCTTTTGGTAATGTTTTGACTATCCAGATGGTAAAAGGAATAAAAAAAAGAATGGCACAAGTGGGATTAGTGGGAAGGTTGGGGAACAGAATTTTTTTTTTTTATATAAATGGGAAAAGTAACACACACAAAGGGTTGTCGTGAGATGCTGATTTGACTTGAAAATAAGAAACGTGTTGCACACTCTGGTTCTATTTGCATATCGCTATTTATTCTGACAACATTTTGGCCCTCAGGCCTTCTTAAAATCAACAATCTGTAATTGTGTTTAGCAGTTACTGGATGGAGTTTTTGGATGTGGGTCTATGTTTTGTTTTTGGTGCATGGCAATAATTATGCAGTTAAGAGGGAGTTTAACTGCATTTTCTCCACTATTCTTACACTATTTTGCTAGCTGTACTGCAAATAAGCTTCTGCATGAATGTAGACAAAAATAGAAATATGGACAAAGAAGATTTAGACCCATTGTAGCTAGCGATTACTTTGGAATGATGTTTACATTCCATATTAAGTATTAAAGCATAGCTGTTTCTTCATACCTTTAAAGCTATTCTCCAAACCTTGCATTCTGTACCACAGGTTTTTACTTGAAAACCTGACACAAACTCTAGGAACCTGCAAATGCAGGCACAAAACAATGTTTAAGGGCCAGAGAGGTTTCAGATTACTGTAACACCAAAAGTTAGACTTGTTTGCTTGAGGACAGCCAACATCCTCTAAAAAAGGACTTAACCTGCCCCTTAGCTTTATGATTGGTTAACTTGTTCCTGGCAAAGCCAATCAGTGAGCGGACTAAGGTGCTGTTGTCAGAGCAGTCAGGATGTAGGGGAAAGGTCTCAAAGCATGCAAACTTTTGTTGCCCTTCCCCCGAGTAGGACACCAAGTACATGTTTATGCCCTGTGCAATGAGGATGTTATGTGCTTCTTGTGAAACCTGTGGTTGAAATGTCTCCCTGTTCTGTTGGTATAGGAAACAAATAATTCATTCACTAATATTTATATTTGTGAAGTTCTGACTGCCTTCACTATTTCTTAAAGACAGCTCTGATGTAAATACTGCTGAATTGGCACACATTTCTTAGACTGCAGAGCTTGGTCACATACATCATTTGCAGGCACTATAAATATATTCTGAGGCATTAAGGAAACAAAAATTGTCTTGATATGCTCATTTTGGTAGAAATCTATACTAAATCCAGATATCACATACAGCTGTACCCAAAAATAAATGTATTTCTGTTGTCAACTTGCTTGTCTGGTTTGTTTTGTAGTCAACAGGATGCAGACAAGGTAGTTTCTCAGCCATAACAGTCAGATGTGCGGTGTACTTTATAACTAAGCACTTCTAGGAACATTGGCTTTTGACCGTTGCAGTGAAGGAGTATAACTTGTCTCGTGAGTACAGCAGTTTCCAGTTACGTCCCACACAGTCCTAAAGACCAGCCAGAACAAAGCTGCTGTTGAGCTCCTGCCAAGATATCAGCTAGACTGAAACATCACATTTGGCAATAGAACACAGCCAGAGCCTTTACTAGAGTTACCTTTAGGTGAAATTCTCTCTCTTTTAGTGTTTACTGCTTTCAGTAAAATGCTGTCACCAGCGGTGCAGCTTTTACAAGTGTGAGCGTTTGAGCATTGTGGTGTTCACAAGATCTTCAAAGTTAAAAAAAAATATTAAAAAAAAACCACACCAGTTTCATGGGTGTGTGCTCCATCATTATGAATTCATGTTTTGAAAGAGCTTTGAACTCTAGTGCTGATCTCCACTTCAGCCAGCTAGCTGAGCATAAAGACTGGAGTCAAGGGAAACAGCCTGTGTGAAGGTAACAAAATTAATGTTAAATCACTAAACTTTAGGGGTGTCCTTTCACCGCTTCCAGTCTTCATGCTAAGCTAACTTATTTATCGCATAGAGGTATTGATCTTCCCCAACTCTTGAAAAACAAAATACATTTGCCAAAGCTATATCTTAGGTGTTGAAGTGAAGAGTCCTACATCTTTGTTGTGATAAAAATAAGTTTTAAATGTATCAATAAAAAACACCAGGTCCAGTAAACATGTTTTACCAAATCAGGTGCATTACAATATTGCAGTTAACAAAAGGATAAAACTCCTTGAGGAAATCTACAAATGGCATTATGGACTGATCCACCACATTTGGACAACGTACGTCTGGGTACAGACATCTACAAATGTACCATACAAGATGACCCAGTGTGTCAAAAACTGAAGACATCAAACATTGCCATTTAAAATATAGACACTTCATAAATCAAGAGTTAGTAATATTGAAGACTGGATAATTAAAAAGGCAGGTCAACATATTAACAGTACATGAACTAGTCAGATTTATGATTAAGTTACACATGCTGTCCAGCCTTAGCAGCTCTACTCTTCAGCGTCCATGTGCTTTAGTTCATTTTAGTCAAACAGAAAAGGGAAAGATATGACATGGGCTATAAAACAGTGTTACAAAAGCTGTTCCCTTCTAAAGACGAGGGGAAAGACATACCCTGCCCTTACCAGCGCATATCTACCAAGGATATTACCTTGTCACATTTTAAGTTGACCAGCCAACTTTAAGCCATTAAAATTGAGGTTAAATCATCTCAGAAGGAAAGAAAATAAAAACAGTACTAGTTTAAAGAAAAGATAAGTCGTGAGGGCAGTGGAAGGGAGTCACTGAGTTGTGGATTTAGTAATCCGTAGGCTCATCACCCTCCTCGTTCAGCAAACAGGTGCGGATCAGGGCCTCGGTCACACTGTACGGGTCACAGTTGGCCGATGGGCGACGGTCCTCGAAGTAGCCCTTCTTCTCCTGGCCGACGTTACGAGGAATGCGGATGCTGGCGCCACGGTTGGCCACGCCTGCGGAGAATTCGTTGATGTTTGAGGTTTCATGATGGCCGGTGAGACGGCGAGCGTTGTCAAGCCCCCCTTTGGGATCATAGGAACGGATGTGATAGCTGTGCCTCTTCCCAAGCTTCTCAATGGAATCTTCAATGGCTCTGAAAGCAGAAATGACAAGATTCCCATCAGAAATTCTAAATCATGTATGCAAAAAAAAAAAAAATGTAAACTACATGGCAGAGCTGTCAAGTCAACCCCCCATGATGCCTTTGACACTCACTTTAATCCACCTTCTTCCCTCATCTCTTTTGTGCTGAAGTTTGTATGGCAGCCAGCACCATTCCAGTTGCCCGTGATTGGCTTGGGGTCAAATGAGGCAACAACGCCAAAATCTTCACAAACGCGGTGCAGGATGAAGCGTGCCACCCAGAGATGATCGCCCATGTTGATCCCTTCACAAGGTCCAACCTGGAACTCCCACTGAAAATGCAAAAGTTTATTATTAATTTACATTTTTAACTGGCTGTTAACGCCATAAAAATGTATAAAGTCCAAACATGGATTAGGATTTTATCATTACCTGAGCAGGCATCACTTCTGCATTTGTGCCACAGATATCAACTCCAGCATACAGACAGGCTCTGTAATGGGCCTCCACTATATCTCTGCCATAGGCTTTGTCAGCTCCCACACCACAGTAGTATGGACCTGGAAATATTTTAAGTATTAAACAAACCATCCAGACAAGAATTCATTTCTATGCACAAAAGCTTTAAAGTAGCTGCTTACCTTGTGGTCCAGGGAAACCATTAGATGGCCAGCCAAAAGGGTGTCCGTCTGTGCCCAGAATGGTATACTCCTGCTCCATGCCAAACCAGGGATGCTGGTCCTCCACCATCGTCATCACCTTGCTGCATGTGAGTCGAAGGTTAGTTTCTGCAAAAAGGAAGAACAAAAAATTTAGTAAGATAAGACTGACACAAGTACAGTAAAATCCAGTTACCTGAGACAGTTCTGCAAAAAAAAAAAAAAACATTCCTGTAGTAATCTAAATGGCAAGGCAAATTATACAAGTAGTGATTTGGTCTCCAACATGGAAGGTATTGCAACAATTTCCAATTTGCTTTAGGGTCCCAGAGCTATGAAAGTGTTGGCTATTCCCTCAAGACAAAACCTTTAATAGCGTATGAAACTGTACAATAGTTATTCAGTTACAGTTTAACTATAGTTTAGTTTGAATCTAAATGTCCTCTACAATTTTTTTTTAGTGAAGGGCTTTACCAATACAGCCACCACTTATAGAATCCTCAACTTCTAAATACCTGTATCAGTGTGTATGCACAATAAGTGCATATGCAAATTAGTGAACTTGGTCTTGTGTGCACAATAAGTCATGCAACTGTAGGAATGCAACATAGCAGGGCTTAATCTTTAAGTTGCTTGAATAGTTTGAGGGGAGCCACAGAGGGTGGCCCCATTCAGGTCAGATTGCATGTTTGTTTTATCCAACATATTAGCAACTAAAGATACTCAGATCATTTTTGAGCATGACCTTTCTTGATCCAAGTGATTAGTTATAGTGAAGTTATTCTCCCTATAAAAGTAATGTTATAACCAATCAAATCTGCTCTTGTTGAGAAGGAACACTTTACATCACCTTTTTAAAGTTTTGTTATATTACTTAATTTTGTAGAGGGCAACAGTTTTCTGAACGTGTTCGTTACCTGCAGGTTTGCGGTTGTACTTGAGCACTTCACACAGGACCAGCTTGTTAGGGTCTTTACGGAATGGATCCCGGAACATGGCAGCAGGAATCAGATACATGTCGCTGTTGGAGCCCTCACACTGGTAGGTACTGGAGCCATCGAAGTTCCACTCGGGTAGATCTACAAGAGTCAGAAGACGACAAGGCACGCTATATTACACTGTAGGACTTACCATCTTTACGAACGTTTCAGGATGTTTCAGGAGCCGCTTACCTTCGATGCTTTTGGGCTCAAAATCCAGCGTCCTGGTTTTGCAGCGGAGCCCCTCTCCGGTTCCATCAATCCAAATATACATGGCTTGGACTTTATCCCCCTGAGAAAGCTCCATGTACTGCTGCTTGACAGCTTTACTCAATGTGGCGCTGGCAGACGTGGCCATCTTATTTCCTACTATAACACACCTGAGGAGAAGCAAAGCAGAAAGGAGATGAGACCTCGGTGCGCTCTGGATCACAAGTTGCTAAACGTTTTTTTTTTTTTAAGGGGGTAGGGGGCGGCGCAAAAAACACAAAAAAAAGGCACCATTGTCGCCTCTTCCAGAAAGGCGGAGGGGTGAAAAACGCGTTGAGGATGTAAAAGAAGGCACATTTCCAGTATTTTCCCCCCTCTCCAGCTTGGAAACAAAGGGAAAAGCAAAGCCACTTTCCACCGCATGTGCATGGCTATTAAGATAGAATTGAACAAGGCAGATTGCCAGCTCACAAAGGATACCTCATGGAAAGCCACATTACAAGGCAACAATCACAAAAATGCATCTTTACTGTACATCCTGTTGCCAGTACGCCTGTAGTCATAGTTAGCTACAATAGTTGGCTGCCACAGTGAGGCAATATTACATCATTGGCTTCCACGTTGTAATCCATCAGCTCGCCTACAATCTACAACCTTATTTAAACAAAAAACGTACACATAACATACAAAACACACTAAATAAAAAGTTGGAGCCACTTAACCGAAATAAATGCCCATAAATGTAAGAGTTCATTGTCTAAAGTAGCCTATGGTAGTGGTTACACGTAACGTTATCGTCACAATGAGTAAGCTACTGAGCTGCTACTGCCCCTGATTAAGTTTTTAAAAAAAGCAGGGATAAGAAGTCAAATTACCTGGATAAACGCGAAAATCGAAATAAAAACTAAAGGACGGACAGGTCCGATGTCTTGTTGTCTGATGTACCGCTAGTGTCTCTCTCATTATCTGGTACCCAGTCTCCGCCGATCCGTGCACATTTATAAGAGCAGGAACTGGGACGTCGCGTCTTTGATAGGTCGGAGAGACGTCAGCGTGTTGGTGATTGAAGGCATGTAGCTCGATCATTGGACAGGCTGCAAAACAAACGGAGCCTGCAACGCCCTCTTGCAGGAGCTCAGCTTAGCCGCGTGCTGCCAGTGTGTGACCATCCACTGTGTGTGTGTGTGTGTGTGTGTGTGTGTGTATGTGTGCGTGTGTGTGTGCGCGTGTGTGTGTGTCCGCACATATGTAGTTACGATGTAAGAAATTATATTATTAAAGTAAAAACAAAAAGTGTGAATGACGCTACGAAAACGTAACTAGACTTTTCGAAAATGTGCTTCATTGTTGAAGACGGACTCAACCGTGAGGCACAAACATGCACACCATCCTCCATATACATTCTATGGTTCTCAGTGCAAGACGTCACCGTGTGGTAGAAGTCAGGTACTGCAAGTGTACTTGTTTTAATGCTAGATATTATGTAAATGTTAATTTAGTCTGGTACACTCCGGTTTAGTCCAGGATGCACCAGTTGTGTGTAAAATGTCCATTATGATCCTTATTTAAAACGATCAGAGGTCTGTTCGACTTTTCTGAAATGGTGTGATGTGTAAGGTTAGTGTTTGTAGCATAACGTTAAATGACAAAGAGGTTTAGTTTAAAACTTAATTTAATAGTATAATTGCCAGACTTTTTTATTTATTCATTGTAATAAAACTGCCTATTGTTTCAGGCCTTTAAAGGTCCCAAGGCATGAAAATTTCACTTTATGAGGTTTTTTAACATTAATATGCATTCCCCCAGCCTGCCTATGGTCCCCCAGTGGCTAGAAATGGTGATAGGTGTAAACCGAGCCCTGGGTATCCTGCTCTGCCTTTGAGAAAATGAAAGCTCAGATGGGCCGATCTGGAATCTTGCTTCTTATGAGCTCATAAGGAGCAAGATTACCTCCCCTTTCTCTGCTTTGTCCGCCCATGAGAGACATCACGCTTTCAAACGAGCAAAGTGGCAGTTGGTCAAGGCCACACCCCCACTCTCCACCTTGCACCCCCCCTCTCCTCCTCAATAGCTACAGACACAGAAATGGCACATCGTTGGTAAATTAGCTGCTGTTACCCTTTGTCATGGTTGGATCTACTGCCTAATTCAATTACTAAAATGTTGGATTAATTTAAAGGAGAATTACGGTCAATTTCAACATGTAGCTCTGTTGTTTGGAAATTTGGAGTGCTGGCAGTAGCAAAAAAAATGAAAACAATCAGTGCTGCCTACACCGTGTTATCCCCCTGCTAGCGTTAGCACCCAACAGGCTTAAACAGGGCAAGTTTTCAACGTGTTTTAAGCCTCTAAACATGCTTGAAATGTCATTACAAGCGCCTACCCATGTGCAGTGATTCCTTCCGAGGGAACCTGACTGCAGTAGATGTGACAGAAATGCATAAAAGTTGTGTTGTTTAAGCCTGTTGGGTGCTAACGCTAGCAGGGGGATAACATGGTGTAGGCAGCACCGATTGTTTTAGTTTTTCTTGCTACTGACAGCACTCCAAATTTCCAAACAACAGAACTACGGGTTGAAATCGACCGGAATTGTCCTTTAAATTCAGTTACAGGAAATAACTAGGAAGAGTAGGCTAGCTGTTCTAGCTAGCTTATCTTTTTAGCTTTGTTTAACAACTTTAAGTTAAAAATGTTACACGCTGTTCTATCTGAACGTAAAGTAAACATTATAGTTATACACATATGGCATAATTGATCTGATTCTGGTCTCAACTTAATTTCGACTGAATGAATAACGTTTAGGCTAGTTACTGCTTTTTGGCTTTGTAGGCCAGTGAAGATGGCTGACATTTAAATGAGGTGTTGGGACACTACAAGCCTCCATAACAGCTTCAGTGAATAGAGGGACAAACACTATTTTTACAAAAGACCTTCCCTCATTTGGTGTTTTGATGATTTGGTGGTGGAGAGTACAGACATTGGTCCAAAATCTCCCATAGGTGTTCAGCTGTGTTGAGTTCTGGTGGTTGTGAAGGCCATGGCTTCACAATATTTCCATACTCATTAAATCAGTCAGTGATGTGTGGATATTGTCATCCTAGAGGAGACTACTCCACCAGTATGAAATGTTTCATTTTCAGATGAAGGTGATCGCTCAGAATAACTTTGTATGGATTTGCAGTGAGCTTTCCCTTCAAGGGGACAATGGTTTTCTGTTTTCCCAGCTCTGATACAAAGGTGATGCAAGATTCTTGTACTGTTTTTTTTCACGAGATAACTGTGCCTAGGCTATATGCAAGCATCCTGAAATGACCTCAATGCCAAACAGCATGAAGATGTGGCCTCAGGCCTAATTCCTCGGGACACCCACTGACCCTGTGACATTTAGCTAGCTTTGAACTTTAGGTAACTTTAGGGAGGTTAGTGCTGAAGGGAGGCATGAATGAACAGGTCTGCTGCATGGGTGTAAATCTGATCTAATCTGGGGGACAATAAACATAAAATTTCTGAAGAGCAATTTTTGAAGGGGACACAAATAATTCAGCCACAATTATAATCGTAGAGGACATGTGTACGCAGATGAAAGCCTTAATACTATCATTAGTGTAGCATGGAGACTGTACCATTATCCTTCTTTTCAGTGTTTCTCTCGATTAAATGAAAAAGCTGACTAAATTGACCAAAATATTCTTATTTAAAACCATTTATTTATTTCAAAGTTGTTTACAATCAAGCCACAAAAATACCTTAAAACATAATGACTTATTTTGAAAATATTTCCCCATATAAAAGAAATACAATGCTTTTGTACACTTGTTAAATTAGCAGATCATAATGTAAATTAGTGAGCCACTAGTAAGGCTCATCTGCTCACCCTGACAGCCACACACCTCCAAAAATATGAACTAAGCTCAACACACTCACGTCAGATGTCTAAATATGAGTTAGTTTCATAGGTTCACCACGCGGTCATATTATAATTCTAAAATTATCTTGCGTCCTCCACATAAATATTAGGTTTCGTCTGGGACAGAGGATATATATTTAACTGATCAGCCACTTAACTTCATATTCAGCAAAACACAACTCTAGATCTTCAATATTAGCCCTAATATCAGTTCACACACATAACGTTAGGCTTATCGCTGTGGTAACGTTAGTTGTAGTGGGTGCATTTCTTATCCAACAAGCTATTAAATAAGCTAGGTAACGTTACATTATATTACACTAACATAGCAAACTTTTTTGTCATGACTAATTCATTAATTACTCAGCATAATTTCTATTTGAGAAAAGAACAACTTCATCTGATGTTTAATGTGAATAAAACAGCCTTGAACCGCCTACTTACTACGTTCCTGTCGCTACCCAATGTGACTGTGAGTCTAGTGCAGATCCTGACATACAGCAGGCAGTGGACCAAACCACTGTGAGGCAAGGGAGGGGGGACTCAAAATGTTTCTAAACTTAAAAAGCATTTTTTGGGGTTTGTATTGTTTTACTACTTACACAGATATTTTGAGTATACATCATTTAGTTATTTACAATACACAGCATTGTTTTAATGATATTTCTAGGGGGGGACAACCATTAGATGGGGGGGGGGGTCCTGACCCCCCCCGACCCCCCTGGGATTTACGCCCTTGGTCTGCTGTTGTGGTTACCCTGGACAAGAATGAGGAGACAGTGTAGAGAAACTCCCCAGGAGCCTTTGCTGGTTGTGGTTCTCCCATCCTAAAATACCATGCTTCACCATTCGGGACTGTGGCAGAGCTGGACATGTCTATGAACCTGCTTCTAAATTCAGAGGATGTCCCCACCAAAGCCCTGCAGCAGGTTCTGGACAAGAATGTTGTTGCAGTGTTTGGTGTATTGGTGTGTGTTGTAGATAGAGGCAGAAATGAACAACACCCACAAAGATAGATCTTATCAGCCTGCAGCCCTCTGGCAATGTTGTGCCCTGGATTCAAACTATAAATTAATGAATAAATTTAGCAACAAAATATTGGTATTAATATTAATGGACTCTTCTGGCTTCATATATATATATATATATATATATATATATATATATATATATATATATATATATATATATATATATATATATCAGGATGACTGATAAAAGCTTTCTCACATACTATAACTGATAATTAAACCTACATCTGTTATACCCTGAAACATTGTATTACATCATACAATGCTATTGTTTTGTTTTGCAGTTCAGTGGATGGACAGCACCACCTGATGGACTCAGAGCTCCAGAGCAGCAGATGAAGATGATGACGAGGAACCTCTGTTTCAGGCTTTCCGTAGCAACAATGACACTGAACCATCAGACTGTTATTACCTCTGGAGTACCTGAGAAGAGGAGGTCCCTCTACCTGCTCTTTATAAAGACAAGTAAGACCAAAAAGACAGTACAGTACAGTAGCTTCACTTTTCAGTTAAAATCATATTTGTTGTTAAAAAATAATGTTTGAAATTAATATCATGATACTGATAGGAATATTTTCTAAATATCTATAAATATCACATAGGAAGTCATATATATATATATATATATATATATATATATATATATATATATATATATAAAAAAATCAAATTCGATGAACATGGACGTTTCACAAAATAATCTTAACTCAAAGTCTACTTGGTATCATTTTAGGGCTTTTAACCACATGTCAGCATTTTCATCAGTTGTTGGAGTTTGCTCAGTTGTCATGGAGATGGACTGATGCCAAAGACCAAACGTGAACAGAGACAGTGGTTACAATTTCTGGAGAGTTCAGTAAAATATTCAAAGTAGTAGTAGAAAGTATTCAAGAGTAGACGTCTGCCAATGTCAGAACACATCCTAACTGAAGAAAATTGTTAAATAGATATAAATAACTCTTGTGACTTTAGTTTTTCCAAAGTATCAGGTTGTGTTCCTGGTGGATGAGGATATCACAGCCCATGTTAAGTGACTTGTCATTCTCAGACAAAAACATGTTGAGTTTTCACATCTTAATCATTGTCACATTTGCCTGACGGCACCATGCAAGCTGCTGCACCAGTCTGTCGAGAGTTTTCTGTGAAATGTGGCCTTAAATAGAGAGAGAATACCATGAGTAACCTAGGGGACGTGGCTCTCCATCTTATGTACATTTACTTGAACAGAGAGGTGTGGAATCTTCTTTTATTTTGGTTTGGTTCAGTTTTATGACAAAATAATATATTTTTTATATATTATAGTATATTCTTAAAATACAAGATAGGAGACTGTAAAAAAAAACAGAGATGACTAAGAGACTATAAAAAGAGTAATCAGTAAAGGGGAGGATATTCTATTTTCTCTTTTTGCTGAAATCTTTTGAAGAGTACAGGAGGGTCTAAGAATGGTTTCATTTTTTCTCACCCCAGATTTATATTTTATTTCACCCTTCCCTTGTGAGATTTCCTTGTCAAAGTTAGGTTCAAATAATACATTGAATTGTTTTGGCCCCACGGTTCAAAAAGGTGTGTATTCCCAGGGGGCGCCCATGCTAAGGTCTATGGTGCTGGAGTGGATGAGGGGCCCAATTTGGAAAATGTTGTCCCCCTGTCCATAATTATTGACAGTAGGCTTGTTTGCATCATCACAAGAAGCATAACTACAGTAAAAATTAAAAGGTAACCCACAATTAATAGAAATCCTAATGCAATCCAATATTGTTTTTGTATTTTTCCAACATGTAGGAATTACAATTATTTAGAGGATTTGTATATCTAGTATGATTATTTCTTGTGCATAATTTATCTTTTTTGATGACGCAGATCAGTTTCACTGCAAAGATACAAATGACAAAGATTAGAATCTGCGTGTCAGCATTAATGCAGGGTATTGTGATAAAACAGAGCTTCTTTGTTTTAGAGAATCACTTGATATTCCAGCAGAGGGCAACAGCTACCAACAAAGGACTTCATCTGGCAGAACTAGAGTCTATGGTTTCTATTTTTGAATCATTTAGCAACTAAAGTGGGAGCTTCCCCTTTAACCTGTCGATGTTTCTTTCCTGGAATCAGTGTAATTCTATGATTAGAAAGGCAATATTTCCCATTCGCTTTGATGAAAATTATTACATCTCATGTGTACTATAATGTGAACTGGTTTGTTATATTAGAAGCCTCCATAGAGGAAACTAAAGTGAGATGGCAGGGTGCAGCGGTGCTATTTTTAGCAGTGATAAATATAATGTGTTAAGGAGAGATTTTTGAAGTCAGACTTACAAATAAAGCATTTTTTGACCATGTGATTCTTCCAATGGAGCTGTATAGTATAACTAAATTCTAAAAAAAAAAGGATTCTGAGAAAATTGCACCACAAACTTTCTCTCCAGGACTTTAAAACTCACCTCCTATGTTGTAGCTCGGTCACTTAGCACAGAGCTTGATAAATAACCCTACACACATCTTACGCCTTCACCCCACTCAACCTTGTGACAATTAGGCTCTAACCCCTGCTATCCCCTGGCCATCATATATCATCATGTCCTCTAGTAAACCACAGGACACTACCTTAAAAATTAATAAGGCTGACAACATACTTGTCGCTATTTCAATGCCCAGCATGTCCTCTATGACTCATCGGTTCAGCTGTAAATCAGGCCAGGGGGAGCCTCGAGGGACATTGTTGCTCTAAAGCTCCTTCAAAACACTTTATATGGAGCATCGATAACCAAACACTTTGCAATAACACTTATTGGCAGGGCAGCATGAAATACTATTGATTGTTCAAATGAAAATCAGCAGGTGCACGAGCTGTTGCTGGGATTGTTGCCTTTTTTGTGTGATTTTTGTCTATATTCTCTCCCTGGTATCAGCGAGGATGAAGGCAGAGCTGCATGAGGCATCATGGGTTATATTTAATCCAGCCTTGCTCTTCTTTGGGATAATAACTTTTTTGCTCCATTCCAGGACTTGTCTGTCATCTTGACATGGCAATATCTCCCAACTCCACTGTTTCATAGTCAGTTTCATTTACTTCCAAATACCATTTCACACCCTGCTGACTTTAACTAGGTATTATACAGCATGTGGGGAGTGTGCTGCAGATTGAATCGTGACAGAGACAACAACGTTTCTGGTGAAAAATAAGTGAATATTGTAAGTGGCAGGCTATAAAAAAAGATTTTTTGCTCCATTTTCTCGCCATGAATTTGTGTGTTTGTCATCGGGTTGCCCTTTATTTAGTTTTAGTTTTTAAAATTAAGATTTGCATCAAAACGGAGAACAGTTAACAGAATGCATGCTCCTGTCAACCACAATTTTAAAAGGAATTGGTATTATTATGATTTATTATAGTAGCTGATACTACATTAATATTGTAAGGTTTATTATAGTTTTTAACTTGTATTCATCCTAAACTTAAATATTTTTACAGCTTCTTACAATCAGTTTCCAGTGACAGTCAATACTTTACTTTCAGTTTCTTCCACAAATTCTTACTAAATTATCAAGTTGGACATTGTAATGAATATATTTTTTATTTCAAGAGAGTAGCTTAGCTACCAAATAATGGTAGCTAACATTAGCTGTTTAACAATTGCTTTGGTGGTTTTCTATGGCTCTTGTTTGTATTTGCTGATGTGTCAATTTCAGTGGACATTAGATTTTGTGTTGGCTAATGTCCTGTTTGTTCTTGTCATGCGTAAAAACTAGAAGCACTCTTATGTGTACCTGCTATAAACTCAGAATATTGTGGGTTTTATTTGCATTTTGAGCACACATCAGCCCCTCAATGAAATCCTATAGTCCGCCTTTTAATTAGTTCTAGAGCCGACCCTGTTCTCCCAAATTTATAAAGTACAAACTCAAAAAATGCCATTTGTTTATGTTGCACAGATAAACTGAACCACAACAAAACCAGGATGAATGCTAATTTTCTTTCACAGATGTTATTGCATAATTTACCTTTAGTCTCTCTTGCACAACAATGAAATCAAGAGACAGGAATGTTTTTTTTTCCATTTATGTATTCTTCTCCAGTAATCGGCCTGCTAATGCCCACAAGGGCCTCCATATGGAGAGACTGCCCACGGATGTGTGTGCCGTGATGCCAGTAGGTGGTCCTGCCCGTGGCTTGGTGGGTGAGCATGCTGTAGTCCCTGCTGCCACTGCCGCTGACATATCAGAGCTGTTTATTAAGAGGATGACAACTCTATCAAGCCCCATAAGCGGGCCCTCGTGCACAGGAGTTCTTTTGTTACTTTCAGGGAGGGTGTCATCAATCTTGCTGCCATGCTACTCTCTTGAGCTGTTGATGGCAAACACGATTCCTCCCTTTCTGCCTGGCCTCTCCCGCCTCGCAGTCTGGAATCAGGCGTGGTGAGGGGGATCGGGGAGATAGGAGGACTTTCCCCGAGAGTGCCTTTTCTTGACAGGCGACAGAGCGGACCGTTTGGACACCAGGGGTGGATATATGGGACCATGTAATGAAAAGACGTTGACAGGACCTGCTTGCTCTGTAATGAAGGTCCTCTGGAGCTGTGAATGGAAACACACATCTTTCACGCTTTTGTCTCCCTGCCTTTCCCACAGAATCTATCTCATCCATTTTAACCACCAGAAAAAAAGAAGGTGTAAGAAAAAGGATCCCAGACAACAGCTCACAGTGTTAAACATTTACATGCAACAACGTGGTGTGAATTTTTAATGAAACAGCAACTAAGTTGATTTACACCTACGATTTGTAGCTACATCTTTTCCGTAACAGCACATGGAGGTGCAGTCGGATGTTCAGCCTCTTTCCTCTCTCTCTGTCAGTGTTACTCAAGACTCAGTGTAGCTCACAGAGACGGACTATGATGTATGTACTCCACTTTAGCATTGGCTGAGGTCACAGACTCCATAAATGTCTTAGACAAGTCTGATATTTTAATCTCTTTTTAGTGAGGGGATGTTGGGCCTTTGCCCAATCAATACACAGGGCAATAGCCTTGCCAAGATATCTCATGGTAGCTTTTCATTGTTCTGTCTGCAAGCTGAAATGTCAAGCAGTGTAGCACTGCTCAAACTGAAGCTGAAATACGGCTGTCTGTAGTCAAAAACATCATTTTTTATAATCGAGACGCTTCTGACAATAATGAACGCTGCAATCGCAGTCTGAAGATGACTCGCATCTGAGAGAGAGAGAGGGGGCAGACTGACACCTGAAATTTTCTTTTTTTACTCTCAAATCAAGTCCAATCTGTTTAATTCATCAGCAATAGCCCAAAAAGCCTGAGAGTGGGGGAGCTGTGCTGCTGCCTTTATAAGCACACACAGCCAAAAATATCAAGACACTCTCTCACATTAACATTGCTAATTTGTTTGCCAATGGTCTCCAAGGTGCTGAATAATTGGCTGTGAGATATTGTTTGTTCAGGTGTTCTGCATAATTGAATTCTGTATTGAAAATACTGTGGATGAATGTTGGAAGAATACTGAAAAGAATCATGTACTTTGTGATACATTTTCTTTGAAATGGAGCTATTGGTGTAGATTAATTCTCAGCCCAATAGCGACTAGTGATGATTGCAGCACATTAATTATCTGGCTAATGTATAAAGCACACACGTTTTGAATTTTAAAACAACTTAAACTCGTGTTCACCCGTTTCCAATTAATGTCCTGTTGTTGCATTTCTTTGTGGAGCCTTTCAGAGATGATATGGTTTCTTTGCACATTATGACCTTTTGAAACTCACAGATTGATTTCATGCATCCATTATTCTGCCGGAACGCTGCTTTTGTCAGTACTCTGCTTTGAGCCGCATGCTGATAAGCCCACTAATGTGTGTTTCTGTGTAGCTCGGCCCATATGCACATGTGGAAGTGATATAGCGTCCAGCTAGACACTTGTGTTGACAGAGCCGGATAATGTATTTGATCATAGTTAGTTGTGAGGAGGGTCTTGCTTGGGTTTGATTCAGCTGCCAGACGCTGACCTAATGCCTCAGCTCAATCAGTCACCTTGTCCTCCCCTTGACTCCTCACCCCGTGATCCTTCCCTCACATCCCGAAAGACTTAAGAAAAACAACCCAAGTGCTTAAGACCCTCCCTTTGCTCAAACCCCTGTCTGCACTGAAATAAATTAGATATGAAATCAATGCTGGGTCCTCAGGTTGTTGTTTTCTCAGAGCACTCTGTACTGTGTCTCTTCGTAGTGGCGTAGCACAAAAACCTGGGCCTCAGTCATCCTCTTTCTCCTATTAAAACATCTATTTAGGGCTGTCACGGTATTGATTTTTTCCGTACTGCACACACCGTGAAGTCATTTAAACCACCGCAGTTAGCGGCATAAAAGAAACATTTTTATCTCTTGTTATAAAATAGTTCCTAAATAAACTTTTCAAATGCATTTATTCCTATAGTAGTCTATTCTTTACAGCATATATAGGTTAGTCTCAATGTCTATCTTTATTGCAGGGTTGTCATTATGAGGCCGACTTTGCAGAATATTGTTCTGCATCAGAGCATGTGAGCGAAGCGTGAGCTAGCAGGAGGATTTTGGGTGGAGCGCAGAGCGCCGCCTTATCTCCCGCTCCATCCTACTCGCACCAGTGAGTTCAAAGCATGCCCGAGCCCAACCTAGGCTCACGGTGTAGGCTACATGCAGATGAAGGTGCCCACCCTCCCTACATCTGGCTGACATTTTGCCGGCGGCTGAACTAGGAGCTCCGGGCACTGACAGATTGGAGGGAGGGCAGGCGCTGTTCATCTCATAAATACAACGCAGCAGGGGGAATGAACAGCCCCGTGAGGAGGAGTGCAAATTCTGGACCCTCCACTCCGGTTACATGCATTCGGCAGGCACACATTCGTTCGAAACACAGACAGATAAGCTACTGAACACTGTTTATTGACAGTAACACACTTGCAAGAACAAAAAAAAAACAGCAGTGTGTCACTGCGACAGCCCTACATCCATTGTCATTCCTGTACAAATAACCAAGGCTGGTTGCCTTTCTTTTTTAGTTTTCTCAGTTTCCACAATTTTATAGTGCTCTTCATTATATATTTTGAATTTCCAAATCTGTGTGATCTGGTTCCTTCAGTGCTATTAGAGCTCCACTTGTGCTTCTTTTTATCAGCCCGACATTGTTTGTGGGTGTGAGAGAGTGTGTGTGTTCGACTCTCCGGTCTGATAATCATTGACAGAGATGTTACAGGAATGTGACAGAGTTCTATTTGCCATAACTGACATCTTTATCCCATTACTTTCCTTGTTTTTTTGCAACTTACCAAGTGCTGGCATCTGTGGTGTTTCCAGGCGGATACACTGCAGTGGTGTGGGAATTCAGAGGATTCAGACAAGGCCACAGCAGCTCAGGCAGGTGGAGAGAAGGAAGAGCTGTGCACACAAGCAGGACAGGAAGAAGGAGGAGGGAAAGAACTGCGAAAGAGAGAAAAACTAACTTGCCTTTCGGAGTCTTACACTTCAAGTGTTTGGCAGACATGCTGTCAAATACAGAGGTCAGAGGAATGATTGTATCGACAGGTTTTATTTGCCGGTCTTAAGTGAAAAAGAGACAGAAAGCAGGCCCGAACAGCAAAGGCTTGTGATGCAGAAAAGCACTATGAATCACTACATGCAGTTTGTGCTGAGTGAAAACAGAATCACAGCATGACATTTTCACAATACCCTCTCTGAATTTCAGCGTATTTGCTTCCTCAGCTAAAATGTTCAATTTCATTTGGCCCATACAGCTTTCGAATTGGATTTACACTTGGAATCATCATCTTAACGCAAAACCTCAACTCCATTCATTTGTAAATACTTCATGATTTATGGATAGCATGATTGATATTTCTAGACCTAGAGTACTTGACTGTAGAGCCCAGCAAGACAATTTTATAATTGAATGTGAATGGATCTGCAAACAATGCAAATACCCAACATATAACTGATCAAATAAAAACATCTCAGTATCAAGCACATTACACTAATAGAAAAAAATGACAGCCATCCAAATTGACAATAAACAGGCTCTAACTTAGTTTACTTGGGTTTGTGAACTTGTCAGGTTTTGTAATTCAGTGATTTGAATTTATAGTATTCAAAATAACAGCCACTAAAGGTACTGACAGAAACATGTAAACTCCTCTTTGTGCGCAGGTATGCACACTCATTTTTATGCATTTTTTTTATACAGCTTTGACTTTTTCTCTCATCACACTCTCTTCACTGAACTCAGTTGAACTTTCACAATTTATATACAAAATTAGAAACATAGTTCATGTAACACACTGGACTGCATTTGTGGTCGTAACAAAGTCAGAGCAGTTGGCAACGAGAGCCATCCATCATTATTAAACAAAAACAGCTCCTGTTAACAGATTAATAGCGCAACGTAAACAACATATTCTCACTGTCCAGTGAAAGCCATGTATTTCCAAAAAGGTTCACGTTTCATTAAGTTAGAAAAACATGCTCATTTTAAGTTTTTAGACAATGCACCTCTTTAGATATTTTAATAGGATTGAAGGTTTAGCCTGAGGAGGAGAAGAAAAACAAAACAAACAAACATCTGTACGCTTAACCTTTGTTGCAAACACCTAATTTACCGTCTAAGCATTTCATCAATCGTCAACTGTCATGCTCTGATGAAGGTGACCCAAAGACATTCATTTGCTCCTTTTTGCAACAAGCTTGTTTTTGTCTTGTGGTCGTGTGTGGTAGATCAACCCATTAAGAGCCTTAAGAATAATATACATATACTATTAATATTGGGATATTTGTTTTTCCCTGACAAGCACATGTATATTGTCCAGATATTAACTGATAAACCTTAAAATACAAAGTGTAGTCTTTTGAATCACTGGGTCTATTGGGTTTACAGCAGCTCTGCTACAAAGCATGGCAGGTTTTAACTCACTGAAGGAATGTGCAATGTTTATTAGCTAACAGGAGATCCACTGACTATTTAGAACATTTAGTATACAAGTAGAGTTACTTGAACCTGCACATATGCTTCAGTCTTTGTTTGGAGAAACTCAATTTTCATTGGCAAAGGAGAGCAGAATCATTTCTTTGCACAGATCTTGTATGCAGCGGACTTGTTGGTAATGCCATTCTTTACATGTGACTGAATGGATGCTTGCATGGTTTCGCAGTGGCTTTTCAGTTGCCAGTGGCCCATGATGCCTGACCCCTCCCTTTCTTTGTCACCGCTGGCGCTGTACTCTGTTTTCTCCCATCTCCGTGGCAACCAGCACTGCATGCTATTGTGTTGATGTTTGTCCACAGCTAAGGTGTCGCCTATGTGTTTAATAGACCTCCCAGTCCGCTTCTGTGTCCGCTTCAGCGTCCCCCAGCAAAGCTGGGCTCTGCCACTGTTTGTCCCTGGGTGTCAGTGAGTCGATACAGGGTGGGGATGAGATAGGGCTGATAATGGTTGCTTTGTTTCTTTTGCTAGATGTGTTGGAGCTATGCTCCTGTGGACCAGGAGACGCCTGGTCAAACAGAGACACACAAAGGCTCTGGAAACGGCTAGCCATGGCCCATTCTCCACAGTCTGCCATGCTGCCAACATACACCACCTTCTGCAACCGTGCTGAATTACTACCCTCACAACCTTTCACACATATAAAAGCACTCTTTCACTCAGTGGGAACACTGACATTTGCCTTTTGTTGGATACAAAGGATTTTTTTTAATACTATGTTTTTTTTAGGTGATCACTCCAAGGCCATATACACCATTAGAATCAGTATGGGGGCGCTCTTTTGAAGGGCATTCAATTTATTCATTTGTAAAAGCCACACAGGCATTACTTGATTAATTTGGGATGGCTGCTTTCCCACTGCCTTTGATGTGTAAGTAGTACATTTTGCATTTTGATTGATTGACAAAATAGGCACAACACATACCTGATACTGATACCCTCACTAGTGTTAGACATTGAGCATAAATTACTCTCCATTGAGCTTTTAACATTTGCAGAAAGGACACAGGGCTGCACAGACAATAGTCATGTTTCGTAGTTTTCTATGAGATAACGGTGAATTAAACAATCATTAACAGTGAAAACCTTTGGAATTCCGGGAATTAATCTCTAGAGCTAATGCGCCACATATTCTCATCTACCGGCTGGTGTTTTAACCTCTTTAGCATAGCCCCTCGAGGAAATGGGGGATATGATTAGGAATTCGTTAGAGGGCTTCTATTTTTATGCTGATGACACACTTTCTTCTCCCGGGCCCTCAATGTTGCTGGCTCTTGACTTTCTCACTGTCTTTTCTAAACTAGATCAGCTGTTTACCACCATGTAGGAACGTGACATGAAGTTCACTGACTAAAGCAGCTGCAAGCAGAAGAGGTCTGATATCAGTCAGGGAGAAAACTCCTCTGTCATCTGAAAGCCATTCACAGCTTTCTTTGAATCCCTGAAGGCATGGTGGTTGTTTTTTTCATAGCTGCTCCATTTACGTTTCACCAGTTGGACCTGCAGTCGTGCCACCTGCCTCAACTATTGACTGTGAGATACAAAAAGAATGTACAAAACCAATAAAGGGTGCCATACAATTTTGTTGAAATCCGCTGTTTTTGTTCATCCCATCATGTTTGGAGCAGATTACAGTGTGTCCACACAGCCCTGCTCCCCAGGGTGCCTTCTCTGTGGTTCAGGTATTGTGACCAGGCAGGCGGGCTGGTGGCCCTGGGCCCTGGGCGCTTTGGAAAAGAGAGGACAGTGGCTGCATTTGTTTCCCACTGAAAGGGATTACAGGTCCTGACGGCCATGATTAATCACCCAGAGGCAGACATCTGAATACGGCCAGGGAAAGGTTCAACTTTTTAATTCATCCCACACACAATCTATTCAAACCAGCTGTTGGCGCTCCTTTCCCTCATCTCCCTGCTCTTTCTTCTCAGTGACCATTGCCTTCTACTGTCTTTCTCTATCCGTTTATGGCTCACATAATTATCTGGGGACGCAGAGTTGTTATAATTGTGGGGGTGCTTGGACGACACTCTGCGCTCTATTTTTATTGGAGATGGGTTCCTTTCTTCTTTGTGGGAGAATAGTTAATTGACTTTGTTAATGCTTTTGGGGATCAGTGATTTCTCAACAGCAAATGACCTTTATGGAGCTCAGCGTCACATATTGTTTATTGTGAGCCAATGTGTGTTGCATCAGTGTGTGTGTGTTTGTGTGTGTGTGTGTGTGTGTGTGTGTGTGTGTGTGTGTGTGTGTGTGTGTGTGTGTTGATCCATTGTGACCTTTTCTTGTGTCAGGTGTGTTTGTGCAGAGGCAGAGAGATATTTCCCTCACAGCTTCTTTTCCAAAACACTTCAAATTCATAAACATTTCCATGCCACTACTACGTTTACAGACATCTGAATTTGTGTGTTTTGAATAAATTTCACATCTCACCATGTTCATATCCACTTATATGAGCAGGCCTTCTCATTAAGACTCAGCAGGTTATATGATGGTATTGCTGGAATCCCTGGAGCAAAATGAACAGGGACAGCTACACTGCTTAATGCAAGGTAGCCTAGCAACAGATAGTGGGATGGCGGTGGAAACATACCCTCATATTTATGTTTACATGAGAGAATGATTTGTCTGTCAGGCTGATGGATCCTAATGTTCTCCTCTCCCCGGGGCTTTTCTTGTGCCGCACACAGGCCTGACACTTACCCTGAAGGACAGGCACCACCTTCCCCAACATGCATGAATACTTAATACTGTTAGACTGCATTTATGCAAAGAATGGAAATGGTACTAGACGAAGAGAGGGGGGCTAAAATGCATCAAAAGCATGACACAGTATGCATCATGAACATGGTGGGGGAAAGCATAGCAGAGAATGAGGACAGAATCTGGAAAGACTCTAGCATGTTGTTTCTTTTCTGCAGTTTAGCCCTCAAAGTAACATGCAAGTGATCAGGTTGTAGTGTCAGTAGTTTCATGTGCATCGTGACCGTTGACACCTGTGACAATATAAACGCAAGTCACTTCCAGTAAGTACAGTACATGAGCTATATCATTTGATAGAGTTCGTCTTTACTGTATGTCCAGCTTCTCCAGGGACAGACTACATCAACTCAATTAGCCTGGCACAGCCTGAGTATCAGCACCATAGATTAGATTTCACTCTGCCTTGTTTACCAGAGAGCGGCCCGCAGAATAATATCTATACAATTTGTGCTTTCAGAAAAATGATGATGGTATCATGGAGGGTAGCAGCAGATATAAGCTTCTCCTGTGTTGTGGTATAGGGTAACTGGCTGGGAGAGATATAAAAAAGCCTTTTGTCAGGAGATAGGCATATCCCTGTTCATCTTGGGAACTTGTTTCCATAGTTACATCAATGTTGTTGAAGTGAGAAGATCAGGTATTCCAGTGAGTGATCCTTTACATGAGCTTAGCTCCTCGCCTATTGATTTTCATCCCACGTTGAAAAAACTGCCCACTGCAAACTGTCTCAGAGATGTTGTTGAAGTAATGAAAGGGCGAAATGTGCCGGAAATGTGCTGGACAAGAAAAGAAAAGGAAAGCCTTTGCATTGACAGATTTTGAGATGTCATGTCCAGCTCCTTTGGGGGTCAGGTAATGCTGTCAGAACCACAAACCACAAAGCATGACATCGGCTGAGACTAAAAACTAATCGCTGTCTCTAACAGTCGATGATTGCCGTGTTGTTAGCCACATGCTTATGTGTTCATGTGAAATCTCCTCAACAGCGTGCTACTTGCTGTAATGCTAATGGCTCTGAGAAGAGAGTTAATCACTGCTGAGCGGTTAGCCACATGCTTGCCTCTTGCAGCATGCTTGGTGTGTTTCAGGGGTTAGCAAAACACTGGCGTAACACATCATCGCTCTTTATGAGGCTGGGGCCTGCAAGAGAGAGAGGGGGCCCGCAGACGATGCTAAAAAGACGGTAATGACAGCCATTCACCGCAATCCAATTATGCAAAAGGGAGCCTAAACAATTCCATCATCCCCTAAATTAGATTGTCCTAACGAGATAAAGGCACCAATTAATCCTGAATTAATTTCTACAGCTCATTTTCCCCAGAAAACACTCTAATATGCAAATGCCAATGAAAGACAGAGAGGCATCCTTGTGCAGGGGTTTACACCACCTCTGCTTGTTGGCTTTTCTATTTGAGTGAACTTATGAACTTGGACATAAATTGTGAGGATAAAATCAGGGAATATAACACAACAGCTCCAATGTAGTACTGAAGAAAAATTGTTTAGAGATTAATGAATGACATTGTTTTATTGACACACGATGCAGTTCAATAAACTCCTTATAGTGCTGCTACTAGTGTAATGGAAAGCAAACAGAAACCAAAACAAAGTCAATACATTTAATTTGGCATCTGGGTTTAGCTGATTAAATGTGAGGAGCTCAAAGTTTCAAATGTTTTTGGTGTGACTGGATAATAGTGATGATGTCTGTACATACAAATGTGCATATGTGTTGGTCTTTCATTAGCTTTTGTTCAAACTGCAGAATCTCCAGAATGAAGAAAAACTGCCCTGTTTTCGGCTTCGGCTGATTTGAAGAAGTGGTTATTTTGCATTTCTTTGTTGTCATTTTGTATCTTTTTGTTGTTGTTATATATTTCTGTATGGTCCTTCTGTGTTTCTTTGTGGTCATTTTACTTATCGTGGTCGTTTTGGGTCTCTTTGAGGTTGTTTTGCGTCTCTTTGTGGTCATTTTGTGTCTCTTTTTTTATTGACTTTTTAACATTTTTGTCAGTTCAAACAGGCTCCTAAACCCTTGGGCTAGTGGGCCTGTGCTCAGGGCCGCTTAATAATTCATCCATGGTGACAGTACATTTTCATTACATTTTTAAGTGGTTAGTTTTGCTAAAGAAGTAGGTTTCAACCCATAAAGAAACACTTAATCTGCCAGTTTATGTGAAAAATTAAAAATCTCCAAATATGGAGACTCAGTGAAATTAGTTTTTCATCAGACAGTGATGATGTCATCACTTGAAAGTTGTTAAAGTGACTTCAACTGAACCAAGAAATTTACGTTAGCCACAGACAGACTAGCCTGTAAATATCTCCTCACTTTAAAAACAAAGCAATTAAAATTTGTGTTCATCATAATCATCATTATCATTTTCACACTCCTAATTGTCTCGCTGCCAGCTGTCTCGAGTTGTTATAATTGAGTGATTTGACACATTTTCATAGTGCCTGAGAACCAGCCTCCACCTCTGGAGCAAATGTATGTTTTCAGAAATGGCTGTTCAAATTTTATGTAAAACTTCAACTTGTTATTATTTAGGATTTATGATTGAATCCCTTTGGTTTTTGAGCATAAATCTAAACCCTACTTCATACTGAAATGAATACAAATTTAAAAATGCCTCTTTACTCCATCGTGGAGGATGTCTTTATGAACCTGGTTTAGACCTTGAAGCACTATATTTTATCGATCGGCAGTGAGCTACTACCACCTGTGTACCCCCCAGTAATGACAGAAACAACCAGTCTGTCAGTTGCCAGGCAATATTCACAACCACTGGCCCACATCAGCTAATTACCAGCAGAAATCACGTATTGACAGATGGGCCCATGCATATTGATCTGCCAGCGCTGCCACGTTCTAAATAACCAAACACTAATGAATCATTTCCCATTTGGGAGAGACAAGGAAAAAAGCATTAGTCTTCTGCTTGACATCATACCTGTACTGCACATAGCACATGTGGACACACACACACACACACACACACACACACACACACACACACACACACACACACACACACACACACACACACACACACACACACACAAATCATAGCAAACTCTCCCAAGACTTTAGCTGCTCTTATATGCACCACCAACCTCTCTCTCTCTTCCTTTCTGTCTGTCTTATCTGTCTCTCTCACCATCCTTCTCACCCCAGCCATCCCTCTCTCTGTACTGTTTGGCAGTTATTTTTCATCGTGGCGAGCTGGGCTAGGCAGTAAATACCCCGCTCCTCAGACTACGGACCCAGAGTGACCCTGCAACCTCCGTGTCTCTGATGCCTCTCCCAAGGTCTCTCATTCCAAGGCCCCTATGATGCAGCGCTCTGGTTGCAGTGCAGACCCTGTAATTCACCAGCCTGCTAGATCGCCTGCCAGGAGCTATTGATTTTTGTTTCCCCAATCTCCAGGAGAGAGGGAAAGAAAAGATTAAAAACACTTTGTCAGTTTGGGAGGGAATAAGAATTCTGCGCAGGGGGATACCTAGGAGGGCACGGGGTCAGGGCGGAGGCACTGTACGTCTTTATGGCTTTAACTATTTCCACACCACGGACATCTCTGTCTGTGCCTCTCACCCTCTCTTTGTCTTTCTGTATGTGCAGGGACTTTGCAGGTGTTGTTGCTCAGGGTGACCTCTCCTGCTCTTGGTATACACTGTGGATTACGACATGAGTAACTGTGTTTGAATGCACACACAAACACAAAAAACAATTGAAGGTGGGAAATCAAATAAAGCGTTTGCATGTGTCACATTAGTCTGATTACTGTATAATCCCAGTTTAATTGCACCATGCTGAGTAATCAGATTTCCGCCTACTGTACACCATCAAAACAAATAATTACTTGACCAACATTTCATTTTTGCTGCATATAGGTGATGATTTACGAAAGGATGATATGGATTCTATTTTACGTAGCTCCCTAGCTAGCATATCTAACCAAGAAGACAATATTTGCCTCACATTATATATACGAATATACAGAGCCCAGGAAGGGACACGGAGGAAAATATTTCAATGGGAGGAAATGGGGATCTTCTTTAGCGGGATCCCGCAAAAGTATGTCTTTCTAATTTTTTCAACCCATTCGAAAAACTTTCCTCCATGTTTCTTTCAGGGCTTCGCATAAATTTAAACACAGAGCTGTTTTTGCTGTCCCTGTTTATTCACCCTGTTGAGGTGTGTAGATTTAATCAATAAGAACATAGGATAGGCATATATAAGCTTTTGCTTCAGCCTAATCGTTTTCAGTCTCCATATACTGTTTGAGTTTACACTGTAGGGCTGGGCAACGATTAAAAGTTTTAATCGAGATTAATCGCATGATTTCCCTGATTAATCGTGATTAATCGCATTGTTATACGCAAAATCCAACAATGAATTCAAAAGTAGTGTATAGCGCAATTTTATTTGAAATGTTCTGCCATATGAACGAAAGTGCCATAACATTTGTTCTGCAAACACTTAACATCAGCATTTTGTTAATACAGTAGCAGTTAAATAAAATATTTGCAAAGCAGGGAACATGATCAAAAGGCAGATGTCTCGCAGCAGCGATCATTTTTTGTGCACTATCTGCGCACAAAAGTGTGGTGACTTTATTTGACACATTCCACTGCTGTGCAACTTTAATAAAGTGTCCCACACACGTTTCAGCATAATGTCTTTCCTCTGTTTTCATTACAGTCAGAGCATGTGATTGCAGCGCCCTACTGTTCATCAATATAATACACTGTAACTCCGAGGTAATTATGGTTACCCAGTGATGTCCAGTAGTCCCCAGTGAGAGCAACAGCGGGTGCACGTTGTGAAGTTGTCGCTTTTGCAGTCCTCTCCTTTTCATAAAACTTGTGTATTCTTCTTGTGATGGTGTGTCTTGAGGGAATCTCATACCTGCCGTAATTTGTTGTGATTCTCAGAATGTATTCTCAGACCGACGTCCTCCACAACACTAATGGGCCTGCAGTCTGTAGCTATCCACTTCGCTATGGCATTTTGTTAGCTTCTCTTGCCTTTGTTTATCTATACTTCTCTCACACGCTGCATGTCACATAGTCTGCTGAAGCCTCGCACCACTATTTGTTTCGTCGAATGATTTGCTGGTATCAACTGTGTGTATTGCATTTAGGTGATATTTTGGTACTCCGGTGAAAAGAAAATTCAACTTTGCAGTGGTTAAAAATAACTTTGGTTCTGTCGACTGTGCCGTCTGGAAGAACTTTAAAATGAAAATGGCCATGTAAAAGTTCTGCACCATTCTTCATGTTTGTTGTTTTTATTTATTTATTTTTTGGACATTTTTAGGCCTTTATCAACAGGACAGCTGAAGAAACGAAAGGGGAAAGCGAGGGGGAATGACATGCAGCAAAGGGCCGCAGGTCGGAGTCAGACCAGGGCCCGCTGCGTCGAGGAGTAAACCTCTATATATGGGCGCCCACTCTACCAACTGAGCTATCCTGGCGCCCCATGTTTGTTGGTTTGTTTATCTGCCAATTCTTTTCTTTTCTGGTTCCTGTAAGCGCTGCAGCAGTCAGCAACAGACTTTTACAAAATAAAAGAAATAATAAAAACTGTGTTAATGCGCGATAAAATAATTGTCACCGTTAATTAATTAATGAGTTAACGTGATAATAACGCATTAATTAGCTCAGCCCTATGTGATACATATATAATTATTGTTTTTATGATGACTGAATAAACAACTACTACTAGTACGCCAAGAAAGTGCAGGTGCCATCTGTAGCTAGCTAGCAACATGCACACACTTTTTCTGCATAAGCGCAAATGTATTGCTCAAGTTAAAACATTTTCCACTTGCATGGAAGCATCTTTGCCTCAAGTCATGCCTCCTTAATCTAAACAGATATTAATGCAAAATCTCTAGGCAAGGGGACAATATTTTGGTATCAGAAGCATTCAGGTGTCAAATAAATGTAGTGGAGTAGTGTAATATATAAGTAGTATAAGTAGCATCAAATCGAAATACTCATACAAAAAACAAGTATCTCAAAAATGTACTAGAACACACTAATAAAGTAAATGTACTTTCCACTACTGCCTGCCCTTGTGTCCCTGAAACCGAACCCATGGCCTTTCACTTGTTTATTGTGCACACTCGAACGAACTTGGTATATTCTGTCAAATAATGAGGTATCACCAGCAGGATTCTAGTTAACTGGGATATTATTTGCCTGACAAAAAGGAAAAAACTATCAACCTTTGCTAAAATTAGATCACTACCTAAAAGATCTGATTATTTCTCTACACCTTAATGCACTGACTCTGCTGCGTGAGCTGAGTTTTTAAACATTTTTGACTTTTGTTCCGTCTCACCAGATGAGCGAGATGATAAATTAAAAACCCTTGTGCTCCGAGTTCCCCAGTTTCTCATTTGATCCTTTGGGAAAACCTACACACACGCAGGCACATTGCGCTGCCATGGAGTCAAATACACTCATGCTAATGTGATGCCAATGCATTACCCCATCAGATTGTGTTACGCATGGACAACTCTTATCATTTCACCCTAACTTTCAACTAAATGTGGAGAATGTTTTCCCCCCCGACATTAGGGTTTGATAATGGTGCCTTTCAGGGCCACTCTATTTTCTGAAATGAAATATTCATTCATTGGTGAGGACAGTCTTAGAAGAAGTCTGTCTGATCTATGAATTCATGGTTCCAGCAGACATTTCTTCAATATTTGATGGGTAATCAGAGCTCCGTGCCTAATACAGAGCAGTTCTTCCAAATACAGTATTCATTCTCTCTCTGTTTGGCTTCTTTTTCTTCAGTTGGTTCTTCTTCCAGTTAAATCAAATCAGGCTTGAACAATATGCACAAAAAACACCCTCTAGGTCCTAGAGAGTGTTTTTTGTGCATTCTAGAGTCTAGGATAATTCTTGTACATATTTCAGTCAAATTTTAAACCCTTTTTATTTTCAAATTTTCCTTTTGCTTTTCAAAAAAAATTCTCAACAGGTTAACATATCTTAAGTCCATACCATTGTATGAAACCTTCAGCCAGTGCACACTCAATCAGCTTGATTGCATGCCAACAACAAGATAAAAGGCTCGGAGGTGGGCACAGTAATCCAAAGAGAGCGGGTGGTCTGCTTGAAGGCATATCGTTTTATTCTCTCATGCATATTCACTTCTAAGCCTCTGAGTATGCAGATTAGTCTTGTCTGAACAGCAGATTCTCCAATCACATCCTACTTTTTCTTTTTCTTTTTTCTTTCTCTCTTACTGCACCCTGCTGTGCGTGAGTGCCGGCACAATGAATGTAACGTGCATGTATGTGTGTGATTGTAAGTGTGTGTAGGGGGGATTTTTTTTTGCTTGTTTGCAAGTTCGGGGGCAGACAGGTTTGAGTTGTGCATGCATGAATAAGTGTGTGTGTGTGTGTGTGTGTGTGTGTGTGTGTGTGTGTGTGTGTGTGTGTGTGTGTGTGTGTGTGTTTTGGAATGTGTGTAGGTATGTGTTTGCCAGACACATGGCTTTGTCTTGTCCTGGCACTGTGCTCGGCTCACCAGATGTTCTCCTTTTTTATCATCCTCCACTTGTGCCGTGTTCTTTGAGGTTTAGGGAATCTGTGTCGCTCACATTCAACTTGCTCTGTTGTTTTCCACTGTTTAGTGGAAAAACAACAAGCTCTTCAAAGCCTTGTGTAGCTTCTTTTTTTCTTCCATTTTTGCATAAAAGAAAATCAGTGAAATTTATGTTTCGGGTCCCCCTGTAGCAGCAGTTCATTGTACAGCAGTTTCTGTTTTTAGAAGAAGATCATGATAATGGGCTCAAGAATTCTTTGTGATGCCCCTGTCCTATGAAGGTCAGAGTGCAGGGATGCCTACAGAACAACTTCCCTAGCATTTTGCTCATGGACACTTCAGCGGGGCAGATGCGTGAGGAGGAGAATTTGGAAATTAATTGCATGTTTACGTTCACCTGCTGTTTCACGTGGGCATCAGGGCTTGATTAGAAAGCTAGAATGAAAAAGTCAGAATTGAAAACCACTGCACAACACTGCAGTCACTCCCATGTGGAATTAAATCAAGCTGTCACCTGGTCAGTGCCACCACACACACACACACACACACACACACACACACACACACACACACACACACACACACACACACACTCCCATCAACAAACACAGAGAGCTGTCAAATAAAGCATCCTTGTAATTATGGGAGGGGGTGAAATTCAGATTTATTTATTCTAAAATGAAGCCTACCGATCGACAGAGGGACAGCTCTCCTCCATCTGTCATCGTTGAAGCCACACTTGTCTGACACAGGGATTCATTCATCTTGTCGTCTTTGACAGTCGGATTTTCCCGGCGCACTCCCATCAGGAGTGGCACAGGATTTTTGGAGGCAGACTAAAAAAGAAAACACTCTGTGACAAGGAGTAGGCTCTTTATGAATGCAAATGAGTCTGGGAAAATTCACAGAGCAGCTAGCAGGCTCCGAGGCTCCGGCATCCGTCAACCCCCCCCACCCTCCCACCAGGCACAGCCCATGCTTTGCCAAGAGGTCTAAGGGCTTATAGGGGCCCTACAGCAAGAACAGACACACTCACGGAAAAGGGCATGGAATTCCTGTGGCTGACACACACTGCAAGTGCCACCGGTGACTATTATTTTCACGGAACTGATAAGCTTACTGTTTTTACATGCCGTCCACAGAATGGCTGGTGGGTTTTTAGGTTTTATTATAAAACATTCATCTCCTCAACCCTGTGTGTGTGTGTGTGTGTGTGTGTGTGTGTGTGTGTGTGTGTGTGTGTGTGTGTGTGTGTGTGTGTGTGTGTGTGTGTGTGTGTGTGTGTGGATGCGGATGCGTCACTTGTATCACTTGACATTTGGCTCCCCTTTTATCCTGTTCCAAGGATAGTAAGTCAAATGCTATGTGACAAGTCAACCCCTTCATATCAGTCATCCTTCACCCTGACCCAGCCTCAGCTGCACAAAGACACATCCAGCTTATCCACACTAAAAATGATAATTAGCTACAAGATACAGGCAAATCCTGCCGGGCTAAAGACAGGAATTTGTTTACTCAAAACGGAGGAACAAGGAATGAAACAGTATAAAATCTTAACTTAACTAGACTATTCTTGAGTCCCAAAATGTGATTTCCTTAAATAAAGGCACAAAGACATTAGACATTTTTTTTTTTAAGATTTCTGGAATCAAGTTTTAGAAAAGTGGTTACTGAGAAAACATCATGTTCATTGCCAGGACTGAATTAAAGGGGCACTATGCAAATTTTACACATAAAGATTCCTAATGAGGAGTA
The DNA here is from genome assembly GCF_031162955.1 of Sander vitreus. Classification (NCBI taxonomy): domain Eukaryota; kingdom Metazoa; phylum Chordata; class Actinopteri; order Perciformes; family Percidae; genus Sander; species Sander vitreus. Next base: position 12,130,328 of record NC_135866.1, read on the forward strand.
CAACTTAAGGGAGTTTTTAGAAAAAAACCCTGATGGTATCATCAGGAGACTACAGTTTGGAAATGACATGTTTTTTAGCAAAAAGCCTATGATATAATCTGGCGGCTTTAGATGAGGCGGGAAAGGTCTAATGAAAGATGCTTTTCAGTTTCATTATGGCAATAGGCCGTTTTCACAGTCAACATTTTGAGTCATAGTAGGAAAAGTACCAGTGTTATCTTGTTTTATTACGCAGCTTGGTTGAATACTTTATTCTGATTGGTCATGCAGTCTGCTAGTATAACAGCCCAGTGCCATGGACAGAGTTTTAATCATAGACTCTGGCGGACCATTTAAATCAATATTTGTGCTCATACGGAGCTCATAGCGCTGATCAGCAGATCAGAAAGGGAGAGACAGGGTGGAGGTAATGTATATCCACGATGTTCCACTTCTGGGATTGCTCCGGTGCTGCCGGAAATTCCGCCAAATTTCCTCTTTTCGGCTGGATCTCCGTTACCTTATGCTTTCTTTGTGTTGTAATTTTAAACTCCAGTCGATTTATGAGGACTATGGTGAACTGCTCCTCAGATCTCTGCAGGGTAAATACAGACAGCTAGCTAGACTATCTGTCCAATCTGAGTTTTCTGTTGCATGAAAAACCACCTTTGAACGTACACGTTCCACTAAAACAAGTTCCTTCCCGAGACTATTTTGCAGCAGCACTGTGGCTCCGTCCGGTGCTTAGCGCCGCCCAAGACAATTGTGATTGGTTTAAAGAAATGCCAATAAACCAGAGCGTGTTTTTCTCCCATCCCGGAATGCTGTGTGGACTAGCCAGACCCTCCTACGCAGCGCTGTGGAGGAAGGTCCGGCAATGCGAGACTAGGTTGGAGGAAACAAGGATCACTAACAAGCAAGCGCTAATGGCAACAGTGCAAACAGAGCATTAGTTAGCTCCATGGTTAGCCACCGGAGAACCGCGCTCATCAGCGGTAAAGTTAACTATCCCAACTGGCGTCATCAGCAGGTAACCTCTGTACGAGTAGTAGTGGAATAAGCCATGTAGTAAGCAATATAATGTAGAGCGAGCCGGTCATTAATGCAAATTGAACCCCTTCAGGCTGATTCAAGACCCCTCTGCTTCATGTCGGGATCCTGCATCACCCTCTTGGGGTTTTAATTCGCCATCATCCCTTACATAACAATTACGATGGCTTGGTTCCGTTTAAGTGTGGCAGTGTCATGACGGTGGGACAGTGAGCCAACATCAACATACCATAATCGGCTCTGAGGCATCTTTGACATAGTGGCCACACTCGGTATTGCAGGATCATGTGACGCGCACACTGGTCCAAAATTACTTTTTTCCATGCACAATCATTACAAAAGGAACACCTGTAAAACAATTCATATATTTTCTGAGCATCACAGGCATCCTGAACTGACTCTTTTTATTATCGGAACTTAATTCATTCAGTTTAATAACATGTCTAGAAAGCCGTATCATTAAATAATGTTATGCTATTTATGGGAGCGGGGGCCCAAGGAACCAGGACCCTGAAACTAAAGTAGCTAAATAGAATTCAGTCATCTTAATTTTATTATTTTCCGACCAACATGTCTCCAGTAGTAGCAGCATTGTAGGATCCAGCATGACCTACACTAAGGAATACAAATATAAAGCATATAGGACTAAAAGGATATCTCAACCTCTGCTGTGTCACTTTTGACAGTGAATGTCTCTCGCAACTCCCCCAACTTTATGGAGGTGTGATACTAAATCTCTGGGGCAATCCTTAAAAGAGATGATTTATATTTAACATCAGATTACCTCAGGTGTGATTCCAGGACCTCCTTTGCTTAAAGCTAATCTGAGGTGCAAAGAAAACTGGAACTGAGTTCAAAGGAGGATGGTCAACAGAGGCAGAGCAAGGGCTTGGAAACGCTGACTCGGCTCCTGTCGCTTAATCTATTTGAGGTGTGATTAAAGTTTAATTCGTGCCCATCTCCTAATGCTGGCCCATGTGTGTTTTTCAGCAGTGGGTCGGTGAGTAGTTTCAAGCTGAGCCCAGGTCTTTTTTCTCTGTCTGGGCCTTACTTTATTCATGCCTGAGGGACGCCAAGAGCTGCAAACAACTGAATTTTTCATCAAGGTTACTTCCTGGAGAGATGTGCCATGCAGTTGTTGCTTTCTCCCTCGGTGTGTTCCTAGCTCATACATAACTTACCCTGCTCTGACCTGCAGCTCTCTCTGGGAGGAGTTGTCTGACCCTGATCCAGATAGGAGGATGTGTGCTGAGGAGTCAGCATTTGTGTATGTTATTTGTTATGAAATATTGAGCTTCGGTTAGATTATAAGATACGTGGTAGAACCTTATTTTAAATTCTCCAATTTAGCATTTATAAGCAGTATAATAACACGTAATAAATGCTTTATAACACACTGTAATGTAGATGAAAGCAAATATGAGTTTTTCTTATGATTTTTCAACAACTATAACTCCTCTTATGAAGCACCCATAAACAGTCAATGATTGCTTGATAACATAACTTAGTTGTAATTATATGCAATGTTTTCTTGAGTTTTGAACACATTTATTAACAATTTTAAAACTGATTGAGAATGATTTGTATGTGTATAGTTCATAAATGCTTTATACAGCTACGTTATACAGTGTTCTCAAGTATGAATAGTTGAGAAATACATTAATAAACACAAAAATAAATAGCAAAATAATTAACATTGAAATGTCCTTGCTTTTGGTTACAACTACATTAAAGTGTGTTGTAAACCATTTATCAATTGTTTATATACTGCTTATTGATGTTAAATTAGGTAGACCATCCAAACATATTATATGAGACCTTATATTATTTTGGCTCGTGCGAAAAATTAAGATTAAAGCAGCCATTTTCCAATCTCAAATGTATTATAATCCATGGTGCATTCTGTCTTCTTCCATATTTATCAGAGCAACCTCACTGGATGATGGTAAACACACCACAGCTCAACAAACTCAACTAGTTCACATTTCTTTTGGGAATTCCAACATGCTTGGCATTAACATTTATAAGTCTCTGAAAAACAACTCTGCAACGTCTGGAGAAAAACATCTATTTATAAGAATATTTTAACATCAAAATATATTTGCAATTATAATAAAGTCCCACTTATTTGCAGGATTATTAATGCTGCAACAACACATTTGGTTTTAATGGAGGGAAAATATGCAATGTCAGATGATTTTTTTTCTCTTTCATTAAGGCTGCAAATGCTGCTTTTTCTGAAATACAGCCGTCAGAGCCACAACCAAGGTCTCATTTATTCTATTCAGAGTTTACTTTCCCAAAGCATCCACCAGCATTAAGGTAATTTCTGTCTATTGGCTTACAGTGGAATAAATTTGAATTTAGAGCAAAGAGAATGAGCTCTTTAGATCATATTTCACGCTAATCAATGGAGCCCTTGATTTTTAAATCTGCCCTAAGAAGACTGATGTGTGGGAGGTATGGATCGGGATTTGAAGAACCAACCTCACATCAGATTCTGGTCTTATATTTGCTTGTTTTATAGACAAATTATTGAGTCAAAAATATAAGAATAATATATTTGTCATGTCTGATGAATATTCTTTTCCCACTGTATGCGTGTTTTTAACTGAACCACCATCTCCTTTAAGGTCTACAACACAAAGATAATCCTCTGTCATTATGACCGTTAAATAGGGTATAAAATAAGGCCGAATGGCTGTTGGACTGAAGACTTCCATTTCAGGGCTGTACTGTGCAGTCTTGCAGCTCCTTAGTGTCAGACATTATCACCACCACTACCCTCAACCTCACCCTACCCCTTGTGACAATTACTGCCCTACCTCCCTATTCAGCACGTAATGAGAAAACTGACTGATCGATTTCTGTCCGGCCAGTAAAAGAAGGGAAGGAAGCATTTGGATATAGCAGAGACCAGACTCTGAGGCACAGAACTGCAGCATATCCATACTATGATTTAGATTTGTTTAGGTGTTAATGGAGGATAATTTGCATGCAATAACAAATAACAAATATAACATGTTTGATGCAAATTGCAATTTAAACACAGGTCTAAATTTAGGTTTAAAATATTTTCACTATTGATTAATCTGCTGTATGATTTTGTTTTGATTCATTGTTTGGTCTATAAAAAAACATTAAGGAAGAAAACCTGAAAATATTCACATTTGAGCTTTAACTGGTGAATTATTGCCATTTTTGCATGAAAAATGTTTAAAAGAGTACTCTGCCGATTTAGCATTGCACTTCGATAACATTGTCTGACTTACGATGGACAGTTAGATTTTTTTTTTTTAAATGGTCAAAATTGATGCAGCAGAATCAAAGATATCGTCGTTTTTGTATTCTGCGCATTCTTCCTTGTCAAAACCTAGCGCTTACATAACTTGCAAAGCAACCTGGTCGGAGATTTGAGTGTGTTACGATTAGTAGTAGTCTCGCGCAACGGTGCCACTGCAAAATAGCCTCGGGAAGGAACTTATTTTGGTGGAACATGAGTACATTCAAAGGTTGTTTTAGTCGTGCAACAGAAAACAGATAGTCTAGCTAGCTGTCTGGATTTACCCTGCAGATATCTGAGGAGCAGTTAACCATAGTCCTCAGAAATCCACCAGAGTTTAAAATGCCAACACGAAGAAAGCGGAAAGTGACGGACATCCGGCTGAAATGAGGGACATCCGGCGGAATTTTCGGCGGCACCTGAACAATCCCGGAAGTAAAACATCGTCGATATAGACCAAGATAGTAGCGACTAATGTAGCCTCAAGCTGCTATCTCCAAGCAGAGATGAGGAGCTACAAAGGTCTGTTAAGCTCACTTCTTTCTGATTATTTTTTTTAATTTTCAAACTTCTTCAGACCAAACCGAGACTAACTCAAGTGACATCACAACTCCCTCTCGGCTTTATTATACAACTTTTCCCCCCACACATACAGTAGGGCTCTCTCCAACAGACTTTGATGTGTTAAATGTGGAGAAGTTTCCCTTCAATGAATTATCAAAATAGTTCAGGATGTTTAAATAAAACTAGGCTGGTTAAACTGGGCCATCAGTACATTTGCTATAACAACTGTTGTCACCTTGTGTTACAACAAAAGGCTTGTAAAAGTGCTTCCCACAAACTAATAAATTCATCTTGATTTATTATTCCCTTGACTGATTACAAGGATGTAAATATTCAGCTGGAAAATATATAGTCAGGGTGACAAAGTGTCTTCTACAAGCACCACCATGCGGTCCTGTTGGGTCAGAGCTTCACTGCCACTCACAATTATTTATTAGGCTACATATTCACTCTCTATCCATCACTGTATAGCCACCCGGTCCGGTCACATCTCTTTATGTTTATTACAGTGTCCCACCTTCCCGAGGAGGATGATTGACGTTTTCGGAGAGGACCGAGGTGGGACTTGCGCGCTCCTTCTTCTCCAATCGTGGTTCGAGGGGCGGAGGCTTTCCATCCATACTCTGATTATGAGTCAGTTACCAGACATAAGCGAAACAATAACAGTTGGTGGTTACTTTGTATCCAAAACCTTGAAAGGCAAGTTTAGTCTTTAGCGCTTTTTAGCGCAGCAAGCTCTCGAGTGTAGGCTAAATCGGAGGTTTCATAAGAGGAGCTCAACGCGCTCCACTTTTAATCAGTTAAGGAGCCTTTAGTGTTCAATCCTGTTTTTGTTTTTTTCTTCCCTACAGTAGCGGCGCAGGAGTGGCCAAAGCCAAAAGCAGCGATTCAGATCAGATTTCACCTAAACCAGCTGGGAGAGACACCGAGAGAGAGAGAGAGAGAGAGAGAGAGAGAGAGAGAGAGAGAGAGAGAGAGAGAGAGAGAGAGGGTTTGTCAGTCTCCCTCCTCCCAAATCCAGAAAAGCTTACCAAGAAAAAAGGAGGAGTGTCGGGGCTGAGAGAGACGCAGAGGAATTTCCGAGGATATTTTCTCTTCTTTTCCCCCCTCTTCATATTAAAAAATTAAAAAGTTGGAGGCGAGGCAGCAGGGACCGTGGTCAAGGATGGACGAGCAGCCTCGGTTGATGCACTCCCACGGGGTAGGCATGGCCGGACACCCTGGCCTGGCGCAGCATATGCAGGATGGCACGGCGGGGACGGACGGAGAGGGAAGAAAGCAGGACATCGGAGACATATTACAGCAAATAATGACCATCACAGACCAAAGCTTAGACGAAGCACAGGCGAGGTGAGGCTATACAAAAAGCTCCCGTGTTATTAATCAGAGAGCGGAAATATTGGCCAATGCTGTTGGGGTTGCGAGGGGGGGGGGAGATAATAACATTGTGATTTGTGCCTCTAAATGAATGCAATTACGCCCAATGAAGTGCCGTGACTGCGCGAAAGCGAAAAAAAAAGACCCCCAAAAACTTGTCACGATTCATATTTGATTATATGAAACAACTTTGGGGTTAATATTTGTTTTAAAACTGTTCATTAATGTATGGTTAATGTAAATTAGGATGATCTGTTGGAGCAGTTGTCACTCAGACACTTCTACATTGTTACAGAGGAGCTTACGATGTAATCCTGTGCTATGATAACATGTTGCAGATCAGTAATGATCAAAATATAATGTACAATACATTTGAGGCATGTTCCAAATGTAGTGTAACTGGGTGGATTTTGCTGCATATTATGTTGCAAGGAAAGGTTTTAATTCTCTAATTGTGTATTTATTTGACAAAAATAATTTAGGGTTTAGTCTGAATCCAAAGGTTATGGATTCAGTCTAAATATTCATATTTGTCTTTGCTTTGCCTCCTGGATGTTTTATAAATTAGCCTGCTTCTTACAGTCAAAACAGCAGGAGAATCTGGGGGAAAAAATCATGCTCATAATGATAGTTTCTGATTTAAGAATGCCCCACTCTTTTAAGTGGCTTTTGTTACTATTGCCACTTGTTAGAATATTGATCTGGAAAGGGGTGTCCTGTCCTCTTTTTAGGAAACATGCACTGAACTGCCACAGAATGAAACCTGCTCTCTTCAACGTCTTGTGTGAAATAAAGGAGAAAACAGGTACGTTGTTTTTATTTATTTTGTTTGCTGGATTGGTTTTATTTTTGCTGGCACTTACTGATACTGATGAGAATATTGTCAAAAGCGTATTGTGTTATGGTCAAAAGCGTATTCCTAGTGTGTGTCTTCTTTTCTTTATTTTGCAAACCAAATATTTCATTGTTGAACTTTTTTTTAAAGAATTTAAATCATGGTCATCATTCCTCTCTCAAGCCACTGTACATTTATGTGGCATAAAACAAATCTATTTTTCTTATGATTTATGACACATTTTCCCTGACAAACGTCACACACCATGCATGTGAACAGCACAGTCCCCAGATGAGGTGCTATCATTGGACAGGAGTGTTTTCATGCCGACATTTGGGCTTTCTCACTCCTCTCTCTGTCTGTTTTCCTTGGCCGAGTTTGATGGTATTTGCTAAGTGAGCTGTTTTAAAATGCAGAGGCAGGTCACAGGGATTTTCTGTTTATGTTTGCAACAAGGGTTAAAGTCATGAAAAGGAATGTGTGAATTATTACTCACTTAACAGCAGATTAAAAGAACAGGCATTAACACGATGAAAGCCTTGGAATATTCTCTGAAAGGATGTGGCAGAGCGCTGTTTAAGAGGCGGCTTTTCAATGGAGGAAATATCAAATACAACCTTATCTGTGAACACCACTTTGAAGCTGTCGCTAAGGTTATTGAGAGAGCCTTGCCACTTTGTCTGGTCGGTTGCATTCACTGCCATGACAGTTAAAAGTAGGGCTAGTATGGAGGCAAAACCATTTTCCTTAATTTTACATGAACTCTTATTCACCGACATTTCATTTGTATGAGTCAGAGTTTGGCGCAGGTTTTTCAAAACAAAAAAAAGTAGAAGAAGCCAGCAGACACTTGTTTGCCAAATTTAAAGGTTAAAGAGTGCTGTCTGTGAGGAGGAAGCTACAGTAGGTTGGGGCCCTGTTTCTATATTGCAAGGCGAGTAATGCCTGGCTCTTTGTAAACTGTCTGGCGTCTCCCTGGGTTCAAGCAGAGTTCGTTTCCAAAAAGAAGAACAAAGTGACTTGGACCTTTTCCTGGCTTTTCCCCCTGCCTCTCCTCTCTTCCCACCGTTCTTGGCAACCCGTGATTTCACAGAGCTTCTGACGAGACAGAGGCTCCCCTCGGCCTGCAAATTAGGACCAAGTTTGGAAATGAACATATTTCAACATAGTTTATATTCTCTCTTCTTTATGGATTGAATCAGCTATTTTTACTCAGTGTTTTTGAAAAACATGCTCCAAACCACAAATCAACAAGCCCTAAACATCTGCGTTGTTTTGATGAAGCCAGAAAAGCCTTTTAAAAGTTAAGAATAACCCAAACAATTTATGAGAGAATGGAGCCTTAATGGCTGCCTTACTGTGTCCTCCCTGTCTCCCTGTTTGAAGAGCTGAGCTGCGGCTCATCTTCGCCCATAGGAGGTTTGTGCAGACGAAACTGAAAATCCTTTCACTGCAGTGACAGAGAAAATGACTCAAACCTTCACCATGGCATTTATAGCCAAATGTGCTGAGTGCAGTGTATGCGAGCGAAGTACACCCTGTAATTTGTCAGGTCTTTTTTATATTCTTTATAAAGAGTCAGCTTCTCCTTGCTTTTTACATTGCAGTGTGTCTTTGAAAAGAAGTGCAAGCAGGAGAACATGAGTGGAGCAGTTCAGATTTGAAGCAGACCTCGACCTTTTACTGAAGAGAGGAGACATTTCTTAAGATCATATATCATTTGTTGCATGCAGTTATTCACATGTGTGTTGCATGTATATGGTATATCAGTGCTGTGTGAGTGTTGACAGCAGCAACATGGGATATTGCAGCAGCGAGGTGTCCCCTGGCAAGCAGCTGACAAACAAGGCGGGAGTGCATGCCAATAGCCGACAGAGCAGGCCTTAACTGATGACCCCACCCCAATCCTTGTATATTTGTGCCAGGGTTGGGCTCGTGTCACGGCAGGAGAGTATTTAGCAAGCTTAAACAAGCTCAGGTTCACATGCTGGCTTATGGAAAACCAACGGCGGAGGTTTGTGTTACCACTTACAGACGTTCCTTTTGGCTGCCAGTGTTATATTTCATGTTTGCCCTGACTACCGGCCCCTCTGTACTTAAAAAAAAACAAAAACTATCATCATTGTTTCTATAGTTCCTGAGAAGCACTTAGAATTTGTTTTCCTGTCCTTGCTTCACATCCTGTGAAAAGAGTTTGAGTACGTCTTTGTTTGTGTGGAACCATTACGGCGAGGGAAGCTGGCACGTCCAGGTTGACTAAGTAAGAGAAGCCAGACACCAAGTCAGTGCTTCTGGGTGTCAGATTTCAGGCCTACTCTCTTCCTCTCTCTCCCACTCTGTGTCTCTCTATCTGCGGGCCTGGGACTGTTTCGTGTGTCAGCAGCCTCACTACCCCCATGCAGGCTCGGGTCAGATGGAGAGCTCCTGCATGACTAATGTGATCAGACGGATAATGCATTACATCGCTTGAACTTATCAAAGCTGGAGACCTGCTGAATCAGTCGCTCCTATTGCCCTGCTAATTAGACATGTACACACATTTTAGATATTCACACTGGTTGGGTCTGGTCACTTTAAAGGCTCCTGCCATGAATGTTGGGAGAAGTAGTTTTCATCATTAGCACAAAGCAAAGTTTTTCTTTTGATAACTGTCCTAAAAGTGCTGTATTGTAAGTAGGGTTTCAACTAACAATTCTTTTTTATTATCGATTATTCTGCACACTACTTTGTTAATAATTTAGTGTCTTATCTTAAAAAAAGACCAAAGTGATGTGTTCGAATGTCTTGTTTTGTCTGACCAGCAGTCCAAATATTCAATTTACAATAATATAAAACAGAGAAAAACAGCAAATCCTCACAACGGAGTGGCTGGAAGCAACAAAGGTTTGGCTTTTTGCTTCAGAAACGACTGAAATGATTAATCAATGAAATTGCAGATTTTCTTTGTGTGACAATGAACTAATCCATTAATCAACTGAGTGTTTTAGCTATACTAGGTAGACTTTAAATAAATGTAAAGGTGCATGGTGATAAAATGTCAAATTACTATTTATGGTATTTCCTATAACATGAAGATTAAATGTTGACGGAAGTACTAGTTGAGCTCCCATGAAGCAGTGGATGGACTGGTCACTATGGCTCCCAGTGCTGCTGTTTTTCAGTATTTAATTGACATGGCTGTCCATGATGAGTTCAGGGGTTAGTGTTGCCTCTCTTTGTTACTCTCCTCTCATCTCCAGTGACAGATGGAGGCATTAGTCTCCAATGTGGCGCTGTCCTGAAACTAATGGCTATGTCCTTGGTTTCCCCGCGCTAGCTGGGAGACTGTATATCTGTCCCTGGCTTGGAAGTGCCGAAGCAGCAGTTTATCCCCCCATGTTTTAGTTTCCACGGAAATAAGGCTGAACAGGACTCTGTCTGTTCTCTCATAAATTACTTCAAATAAATAACTTCAAAACGAGTGCAAAGTTTTCTGAGAAAATGTTTCTGGGCTTTGATTTGCGAGTTTATAGGAAACTATTCCTCCACTCACAAGAAACTCTCCTCTTAGTGAATAATAATAAACATGTAATACATTATTGTAAGTAGCGATAATGTGCTGATCGTGAGTTTATCTTTGCTTTTAAAGTGAGTTACATCATACATAAATAGACTGTATTCCATTTTACCCACTGATATTTCCTCTATATTCATATTTATATTTACTACATTATCAGTGCACTTCAGAAGCAACAGCGTGTATTTTTTCTGTTCCCTGTCCTCTGATATAAACTCACTTGCAATTAGGACAGCTAATATATTATGCAAATGTTGACTGGCTTAATTGAGACATGTTAATCATGTTTTAAGAGGCTAATTACAGCCCTGTATATCTGAGGTGGGAGTTGTAATTAGCTGTGATAACAGATCTGGCTGTATGGTCATATTCTGTGTGTCAACGTATGGAGAGGAAGTGTGTGTGTGTGTGTTTGTGAGAGCATAGCTATGTCGCTAGGTGTGTTTTATGTTTGTTTTTAGCATTTTTTTGTGCAATTGTGACAGCTATTTTCTGCCTCTTTCAGCCTTTAAACAAATGAAAAGTCAAGTTTGAATTTCTGCTTGGTGTGTTTGTCCATGTCTATTCAATGTTTCAGATAACTATTTTCCCCTCCACGTGCATTTTTCACATTTCACCTTCATGAAAACAGCAAGAAGGACAGAGAAACAGACATCTATCGGTTCACCTATTCAACAGAAATATGAATGCATTGCATCTTTATCTATAGTTTGTTTCCTGAACTTCTCAATCTGGTTATCTGTACTGGCCATTCTGCAAACCAGGCTTTTATACAGGGCTGTGTTCTTAGTTTTCTGACAGAGATCATATTCAAATCCATTACGCTAAGAATGCCTTCCCACTTATCGAATATAAAATTGCTTTAGAGAGGAAATTTGCTCTATGGCGGAGTGGAGTTTCTTTTTTATCAGATGTTTGTCTCTGGAGCAGCTTTTAGTGTCTACAAAACAGCTCTGGTGACATTATTGCAGTTGCAATTGCCTCAGCCATTGTTTTTCTTATTGGTGCTGTTTGGATATGATTAGATTTTCTACAGTCTGGTGGAATTGCCTCACGCAGTAGGACCGGTGAAGGCGTATATCCTCATATTGTTGACGTTGAAACACCTTCAGATCTTATTACTGATATGTTCATGGGGCTCCAACTGTGTACTCCAACTATCTCTGAATAACGCGGTTTAGTTTTTCATTTTTCATCGTATTAAATCTGTTTGGTTACATGCACACCATGTCTCCTCCCCCCCCCCGTCTGTTTGACGTAGGAGACATGTCCTTTATTATATAAAAAATGTAACTCATACATTCAGATTTTCTTAAGTGCTTTGATGGAGGTGGTTGCCCTGGCAGTTGATAAATAGTAGTTACCTGGACGCAGGGTTTTCTCTATCATTATAACACTTAGTGTTTAATCACAGCGCCTTAGCCAAATGAAAAGAAAAAAAACTATGCTGAGAGTTCTCTACCACTTTTTGCTGTTATTTATGGACGCGCTAGCGTGTTTGACCGAGAGCGGGGCTCAGGTCCAACACACACACACACACACACACACACACACACACACACACACACACACACACACACACACACACACACACACACACACACACACACACACAGACACGCAGTGGAGACAGTAAACCAGGTGAAGTAAAGGTTTTGCAACAACTTGACTAAAAAGTAGAAATATTTCTTCTTCCTTTGTCTGCAGTTGTTGTTTTATACAACCACAGCGCGCTTGTTTAGCTAATAGCAAATTACCTAAAATGAAAAACGGTCTGTATGTAGCCTAACTGTTTATACTTACTTTATACTTACTATTACTTACTTTGCCACTTTGCCTTAGAATTTGGCAAATTCTTGTAAACTTAGCTGCTCCCTCCGGCTGGAGACAGCACCGCCACCAGCAGCCTTCTTAAGCTAATAAAGGGTGTAGCTATTACATGGCCTCTGCAAGAGTTTTTTGCGACACTGCACATTCTATTGGTTCAGACGTTAGTGCTGTTCGTCATGTTGTTTCAGGTATTAGCACTGTTATCCATGTGAGGCGCCCCACCTGGGTCGGAGGGGGCATTCCCCTTTCCTCCCCAGGTGAGCCAAATAAGAGGAAGTTGGTGTGTGATGGCCAGTCTTCCTCGGCGTGATGCCCACTATTCCACACTCCTCAGCGGCTAATAGGTTGTTCATGTCCCACTGGCTAGAGCAGATGTGCTACCCCCTGATTGGGCGGTGAGTGCAAAGATCTTTTCTCAGGTGCCGAGGCGAAGCCTCATGAGGATAAACCAATAGCGAAGCCTGTTAGAGGGCAGAGCACATATGAAATAGAACCTTTAATTCAAAGTGTGGGATCTCATTTCTCTGGCACTTTGCCACTACGATGTAAGTGGCATGTTGGCAGCATGCTGGGGTTGTACAAAGGACACACACACACACACACACACACACACACACACACACACTTCGATGAACAGTCAAACGTAAAATGGCAAGCGCTCTTCCCTGGCTGACTTAGTAAAAATGACATAAATTAATACATGCTGCTTAAACAGGACCAAGATTAATGGTTGCCTTTCGCAGTGGCTTAGATCCACTGTCAGTCGCTGCTCGCTGCCCAGATGGAATCAACACCAATCAATAAAGGTTCCCGACTCTCCCTGGATCTCTGCTTAGGATGTTGAATGGGACACACAAATACATACAGTACGTGCACATTTAAATATATCCTGTACATGCAGACACATTCAGAAACATATCGTGCAAGAAAAAAACAAGAATTGCACCTTCGATGATGCAGTATTTCTGCTGCTCTCAGCATTTTTTTCATATAAACTCGTAGGAATATCCTGTATGACTTCCCATACAGTGGGATGTTCAATCAGGTGCCACAAAGTCAGATGGGGAAGAGCAGTGAGGCTGATGGCTCAGTAGTGATTGGATGTTTCAATTACTGATAGTAATGCCATGGTGTAGTGAGTCATGCAGTGCAGATAGCACCATTTATTTTAATCAGGACAGGGGAGAGATGGGTGTGTATGTGTCTCCCTCGTTTCAGAGTAGTTTCACATTTAGATGCAGGGGAGTGTGTGCTCTCTCTCTCTTTTCTCTCTCTCTCTTTCTTTATTTCATACACAAACACACACACGCACATACACACACACACTCAGGTGGATTGAGAGTGGAGTAGAGGTTGCCGTGGGTAACGCATAGCGACAAGGTACTCTCTCGTGAGCTATTCTAATTTATGTTAATAAACCTTGCTGTTGCCGTGAGAGACAAAGGGGCCACAGATGAGCCTTGGTAACCTCGGCACCTTCAGTGGAAGGAAAGGCACAGACAAAGAACAATGCAGACACACACTTGGAGAGAAAAAGAGAGAAGAGATATCGAACTGTAGAGAAAGACACAAATACTGGGGCGGAAAGCGATGATAAATTTAGCCACACAAAGAGTGTTTTTTGTGGCTGTAAAACAGCCTCATGCTGGCAATCGTCAGCATGGTGTGTGTGCTATCTACTATTTCTGCGCGTGTGTCAGAGTGTGTGTTAGAGGGGCAGAAATAGGCAGGCATGCGGTCTCTTGGGATTGTTGCTGATAATTCCGTTGGGGCCTATAGAGACAAGGGGTGCTGCAGTTTTGGATCACTTCCCGGGGCAGATGTGACACCACAGGTAGCATTTAGCACAGTGGGGCGAGAGCATGAGTGTTAGCAGAGGTCAGCACTTGGCCTAGCTGCCTGGCAGTGGAAAGACCATCTCAGAGAGGCAGATAAGGGTCCTTAAATCTGCTTCTGAAGTAGTGTCGACAAAAACCCTCTGCATGTATGAATCAAGAACATAACTCAAAACACTTCTTGTTTGCTTTGTCTGCAGTGATGAACTGTTAAAAGCCAGTTATTAGCAAGTGAAAACTGACAGTAGGGTGAGATCAGTTCACTTCCTCCCTTGGATCAGTTTACATTATTGCAACTTGCATCATGAACATTCTTATTAAACTGAAATTGCATCAGAAAGGGTGTCGATTTTCTCAACCACAAGCTGCTTTGACTTGTTATTGTGGACACCCTACTTTATGAATATATATAATGCCTCATTGCTAGACTATTATATGTTTCAGTGTGAAAACAAACTAAACCTGGGAATTTATGCTCCCAATTCTGATGTCTAACAAGGTAAAATATGTAAAGCATTATTCACAGTAACAGGGATGAGGATTGATAATACAGTGACGCCTCCTTGCTGGTTCCCTGTACTGTAGATATCAGCATCCCAACCCAAAGACTGAAAGCTGTGGGTTTCCTTTGTGCCTTCTGTCTGCCAGCTTGCCTTTGGCGGTGTTAGTTCTGGACAGTTAACTCCAACTGAAATTATGTTAATTGCTGTCATTTTCTTTTTTTTACTTGAGCATAATCAGCAAATTATATACTTCTGTTCATTTATTACCAAGCCACTTCTAACAGCGTTTTTACCCTTCAAATATCAAAAGTTAGGAGCTAGTTTTCTCTTATGATGTGTGGGTTTATGTGAGCAAATGTGTGCTATCAACAATTTGTCATTTGGTGTAATAGTTTGACATTATCCCCGCAGTATTGTGTCATCTGAGTCTCTGAAATGTTGGGTGCATGCGCTTGGTAGTGTCAGAACAAAAATACAATATGACAAAGTAATGCTAATTGCTAACACTGCACACAGCTTGAATGCTATGATAATAACACCTGAAAAGCATTCATGCTAAAGCCATGCAGGCAACTATTTTTTTGGAGTTGTTATCCAAAATGGGATCATGTTGTAAAAAGCCTCTGTTATTTTGTTTTCCCGATCTTTGAGCTATTTACAAAATTAATTAAAACACCTTATTTCAAGATTATGGAAAATGCAGGAATCCTCTCCAAAGCATGGTCCAATTTTTCTATATTGTTTATTACTTTCATTTGTATCTCTGATTATATGCTGGATTGTGAATCCAGTGTTAATGGAAATCCCTCTGTACATTTGTGTTTGTATGCGTTTTAATAGACAGTAACAAGCTGAATGACATGGAAATATCACAACACAAAAACACATACAAATGCACGTTTTTTTTTTTTATTTAACCTTTTTTAATAGGTCCCATTGTGAATACAAATCTCAAAGATAGGCAGCAGCACAAGAAGCACAAGTGTAACATTCCTCATAACTGCAGCATTTTACTGTACTGCTCTCAATAAGAAAGACAAGTGTGTTAGTTTTCGACTAAGAACGCTCATTTTACATCAAGCTACACTACACCAAAGAGCATTAGGTCAAGTAATACATATACTGTATATATTGTGTTTGTATACACAAGGTCATATCCTACTGTGGAATCCTAAATTATTGTCTCTTATTTATTAAGATTAACTGAGCACACATGCAGCACCCTGCTATAGATACTAGTTATCAAACTGGGAAGATGCCCTGTATAGAATTTTGCTGTTACATAAAAGGCACCTTCACTGGAGCAGTGTGTGTGTCAGTACCTTGTTCAAGTTCACGTTGAGCCTTGTTGTTAAAGGGGGCTTTCTTATTCATGCTTTCACCACTTGTTCACAAGATCTGAACCGACGACCCTGTGACTCCACACATGCCTCTCACGCCTCCAGGCAAGCAGCTCTTCTTCTCCTATTATATTTTATTTGGCTTGCTGGCACCACCTTGTAGCCTGTTTTATTGGACATGTCCTTCACCACCATGTTTAGCTGTCTCCTCCCCTAAACACATAAAATGCCTTTATGTTCCTATTACTTGAGTTTATGAAGAGCGTCTCCGGCCCCCTCCCTGCCGATAAGATTATATTGATAGATTGATATTGAAAGAGCTGTAGTGTGATAAAGGCATGTGGGTTAAGAGCTTCTTGGATAGTTTAACCTTGATAAAACAGTTGTTTCAGTGAGGCTGATTTTGCCCCATCCGTCTTCATCCGTCAGGGCCTTGCTGAAGTATGCAAATGAAGGCAGTAGAGGGAAGCGCCGTGTGCGGTTAAATGGGGCGTTGCGAATGTGCGGTGTACCGCACCAACGGGGTGATACTACTTACTGTCCAAATTTAGTGTGTCTCTTCTGAAACATCCTCCCCCTTCTCTTTCTTTTTGTCTGCATTTCAAGAATATATACAGCCCTGAGAGGAACTGTGGCCTCTCGTAAAATTATTACAGCTGTGGCAGCAGCAAAGCCGTTTATGCTTGTACATGTGCTACATTATTACAGATTTTAAATGTTTTCTGAGCTGGAATTTAATGACTGCAGAGCAGTGTGTTATCCCTTTATTTGTGTCTTTGTGTGTGCGGTATCTGTATTTACATGTTGCAGAGGGTTTTATTGCAAGCTCCAGCCATACATTTTAGAATATGGCTGTTTATTGCGCTAATTAGTGAGTCTGGCGGTGTAAGGGTAATAATCTTTATGATAATAACTGTTTATGCCTCAACACTGCTCTCCATTCACAGTTTACGTTGCTCGGGCAGCTTCATTTGCCTGATTAGTTTTGTACCTCCTCAGCAGCATTAGGGATGTTTTTGTGTGTGTTTGATTCTCCCATTTATCTCATGTGTCGGCATATTGATTGATTCCCCTGCTCACTCATTATTTTGTTCTGTTCTTCACAACTCATTTTCAGAAAGAGGGCCAGCACTGAGGCCCGAAACAGATACCTCGTCTCCTCTCTGCTGTCTGACTAGCCACCATACACATAAAGCTGTCAATCAGGAAATTTCCTGCCTGCCCTTTGTTATGGAACGCCAGCTCTGTGGGTGGGTCCTCTGGGTGATAGATGGCTCAGCGAGCCTATCGGACTGCAAGTAGCATCCATCTCTGTCTGGAGCCTGTTAAACAAGCTTGGGAAAGCAGCCATGTAGTCCTAACCACCACTGGCCTCCACTAAAAAAAACCATTAACATTAATGAAGGGTAGCTTTAAAAGTTCTTCAGTAATAGGCTTGAATTGGATTTATGAGTCAGATAGTTGCCAGAGAGTACGTCATGAAAAATGTCACTGGTAGATAAATGGAAATGAGCATTTAAAAGGTCTCAGGATACTGTTTCAGCAAGGATTTCAGCTCAGCTTAGAAACTTTTTTTTTTTAAATGATCTTTCCCCTCAATCATTTTTCCTCCAGGTCTCAAATCAAGCAGCAGCTTCAGAGTGGCTGTGAGGGAAAGCAAGGTGTTTGATGTTTTAAGTGACTGCAAAGATAAAGCTGCTCACACACTGCTGATGCTTCCAGAGAAAAAAGAAAGTTCTTAATATGTTTTTAAAGGCCTTTCATCCCAGGTGGCACTGGCAATTTCAATATCTTGCAACCAACACTTTACCTGTCTGCCCGGTTCTATAGATGGCTGATGTGAAACTGCCATTAGCCAGCCAATTCCTCAGCCACAGATTACTGTGCCAGTACATTGTAATCACAATGCTGAAAAAGGTCTGATTGCACTCCATCCAAACGTACAAAGTGTGGCATTAATGGGTTTTTCAAAGGTCTGCAGTTGGTTGTTGGTATGTCATCATAGTGCATTAGGACTGTCAGAGGCAAAATGGCAGTTTTTGAAACCTCTTCCATTCCATGTGAATGTTAAACGGGCAATATGTAATTTTCTGCCACTAGGGGTCTTTCAATCAAAACAAAAACAAAAGATGGAGCAATGCCGTCATTGTAGTCAGTTTCTCCCAGTTAGGATTTCTTCACTGTTCCATCGTTCAGGAAGATTTTACCAGGATCCAAATTATACGCAGAGGTCTCCTCCTCTACAAAACAAAAGGACCTGGTGATTTAAACCGGTAAACTCGGACCAAACCAGGCAAACAAGTCAGTGTTCAGTCAAAACACCTCATGTACGAGCTGCAGCACTTGCTTCCATTGAAAATTTACTAATTTCATGCATCTCCCTAACCTGACGCACCAGATGGTTTGTCACACAAAACCATCTGAGAAGCCGTCATTGGAAAATTTGTAAAAGGGCAGGCACTTTCAAAAAATACTTGGCAGGTGATTGGATAAACCGTCTGTCTATCAAACTCTTGCCGAAGCCAGTTGGGAGAAGAACAACATATTTTCCATCAAGAAAAGCCTTTAGAGCCATTCTTTGCTCTTCTTTCAATGAAAAATACTCTCCAGTTCCTATAAAACTGATGCTATTGCAGCATCTATGCTAACCTCTTGGCAGCTCTTGGAACCACCATTGTCGTTTTGAAGAATATTCGCCTCTCTGTGTCATCACACACACCTAAACCATGAGCATAGCTGCCAGGAGCCCCTTACAGGACACTGATTGGTCTGAGACACGGTGGTTCGGACACAAACGCATTACTTGAAGCCTAGTCTCACATTGCCAGACCTTCCTCCACAGCGCTGCAAATGACGGATCTGGTTAGTCCACACAGCATTCTGGGATGGGAGAACAACATGCTCTGGTTTATTGGCGTTTCTTTAAACAAATCACAATCATCATGGGTGGCGCTAAGCACCACACTGAGCCACAGCGCCGCTACAAAATAGCCTTGGAAAGGAACTTGTTTTGGTGGAACATGTGTATGTTCAAAAGTTGTTTTAGTCGTCCAAAGATTGGACAGATAGTCTAGCTAGCTGTCTGGATTTACCCTGCAGAGATCTGAGGAGCAATTAACCATAGTCCTCATAAATCAACCGGAGTTTAGAATGCCAACACAAAGAAAGCGTAAGGTAACAGACATCCGGCTGAAAAGAAGGACATACGCCGGAATTTCCGGCGGCAACGGAACAATCCCGAAATGGAAGGTCGTGGCTAGAGACTACTTGAAGCCTGACCAAATGGATTTTTGCGTGATCTTGTGATCCCTTGATTGTCCCGTGATCTTGTGATATCGCGACAATCCAGCTGCCTTGCAAGGTAAGCATCGCCCCCCTCCCTCTTGGTTTCTCTCTGTCTTTCCTCCTCTCGCTCCTGCTAACCTCTGATGTCATTAGCGTTGGAGGGAGGTTGAAGGGAGAGAGTGGTTGCTATTCTTAATGAATTCCACTGTGTCTTTGCACTCCCCCACCTAGTTAACCCTACCCCCTTCCAATGCTCAAGGTGTCAAATTAGAGCAGCTGGAAAAGGGAAGAACAAGGAGATGGACAAGGTACATCTCACCCCACCTCATTTCCTCACTCCCCTTTAAATTACCTAATATAACGTGATATTCATGAATAGTATCCATGAACAACTATGCAAAAATGGTTGGATGCGCTCCACATATTCACTTTAATGATTAAGAAGCTGGTACTGCAGTTAATAAGACGTTACTCATACAGTGATGTGCACTAAAAATACAGAAAGAGTACTTTCACTTTGTTGCATACCGTATCCTCAAGGATCTGAATGGTCTCTGTTAGTGTTTTATTATGGTGCATTATTAATAGTGATGTATTAATATGTAAGAAGCTTTTTAATGTTGCAGCCAGTCGAGTGGAGCTCATTTTTATATATTTCAGCCTTTTTGTGGCTTGTAACCCTTAAAATGAAGCATGCGTCTCATTGCAACCCCTTGGAATTTGTTGCATATGCAGTTCCACTAAAGATGATTTTCCCTTCTAAACACTGTTTGATTTGAATAATAGTTAGAAAGGAGGAGCATCAGAACATATAAATGTATGTAGCTTTCAATCCCATTTAACATCTCAAGATCCTTTAGAGTTATCCTGTGACCCATCAGAGGTGTACCGACCCCCACACTGATTCTGTAGCTGTCAAATAAATGCTGTGGAATCAACATTGAAATATGTACATGAAATGCCGTGCAGTATCAAGTAGTATAAAATGGAAATAGCTCAGAACAGTACTTGAGTAATTACTTTCCACCACTATGAGTGATTTTCAGTGCATTTTGTGATATAATTTTCAAAATGTCTTGACAGTCTCACGCTGTGCAGCCAAACACTGAACTTTATTTTCTATTCTAGTGGATATCCCAAAGTTTCCTAAGCTATCAAATATGTTGGGCTGAATTTGGGGAAAAGTGTATGAAATGATGCAGAGAGACATGTATTTCAAATTGATAAAATAATGTAGAATGGGTTTAAATATGTCACCTTCAATTAAGAGTTTTACATGTGATACTGTCACAATTAAATGTGCTTCAGGGGAAATAAAAGGGGAATAGTGGATGTTTAAGGCTCAACCTCAGCTTACTTTGTCTACATGTTCTTTAGTTGATGACTTCCTTCTGCCACATAAAGTCCTTTCAACAGTGTCCAGAGAGGAGGCCATGAACTTGTTGCATTCACTGCATGTACAGTCGGGGGTATTACAGAGTGATAGTCATAGTGACAGTGATAACATATCAGAGTCCTTTGTAGCTTTGCAGGAAACACCTCTGCATGATGTCACATCCTCTTCATTTGGCTGGTGGCCCTCAGGCATGAGAAAAACACATCACACGGCCAAATAGGCACAAAGATGCAAGCTACATCGCCGGTAGCAGTTTTGAACGATGTTTAAGTGTTTCAGGGTGGATTTTTCCTGTGAGCCTTAGCAGAGTTGTTGTTGTCTACTTCACCCCGGCGTTAACGGTTGATAGTCCTGACTCAACAGAGAGCCGACATCCCCCCGTGGCTGTGCTTACTCACTCCTGAGCCCAGCGTTTAGTTTTCCTTGGCAGACCCAGGCCACAGCTCATTAGACTAAGAGAATGTGCCTGCCTTAATTAATGATATGTAAATATCCTTGAATTGGCCACATTTGCATATTAAGAGAGATTTGTGGAATCTGTGGAGTAATATATTTTAATTAGGGATTAATTAAAAATAATGGGAATTTCATTTCGCCTGGCAGGTTGTGTTTGGTGTGAAGCGTGCGTCTGGGCCCAATCTTTGAACGCTGAGGCAGCTAGCAACATGTAAAGGAAGCTCTGCTCTTCCACCCCGCTATCTGTGCTGCATACAAACATGTGCATGTGTGCCCTCAAACACACACACACACACACACACACACACACACACACACACACACACACACACACACACACACACACACACATACACACACACTCTGGCATCACATTCCTTGAGATGCCAGAGCCTTCCCAGGGGGTCTTCTCAAAGCGCTGTAGCTTTGAAAAGCGGGTGAGGAGGGTGGGGGTGATCCAGCTTGAACACCCACAATATGTTTTTTGGGATGGTCCCAGTTTGGCTCAATTTCATCTCCTCTCATCTTTCAGTTTTTTTTTGTCTAGTTGAGGAATGGCTCTCAGACACGGAACACTAGTTATGTTGGCAATTATGTTAATGGTATGCCATTAGGCCGTGATTGTGTATGAGTGAAATGGGGAGAGAGGGCACGTTTTCAGACACCCAAGTCAATATCTACTTTGATCCACTTCTAGGAGACTCTTGGCCAAAACATTTTCAAACATATTCTCTAGTTTTTTTGCTCAATAGATCTTCACTACAGCAAACAGTTTAACCGTCATGTCAGGGGTTGATTCTTTCAGGCTATTTGTGCTGGGTAATGATGTACTCAGTGTGTTTTTCTCCGACAGCTGTGAAAATAAATCTGAATAGAGAAAAAGAAACCATCTGTCATCAGCATCGCTAATAGCACTGATAGCACCGCACGGCCACTATCGTGGCATCTCCTAGGTGGAAATCATCCCCATTACCAAGCATCAAGGCTGCTTCCTGCTTCCTGATGCTTCTCACAACATCACACACACACACACACACACACACACACACACACTCCCGTTTCATCTAAAGACGATTTTTGATGCATTCGGTCATTTTCATTCATTTTCGTAGAGCAGAAGGATGCGAGAAAATGTTTTTCTTCGGGCTGGGCTCAAGGCGAAGAGCTCCTTTGGCATTTGTGATGTGTCGTCAGCGCGCTGATGTTATTGATCCAGGACCTCCGAATTCATTAGGAGATCCAGCACAACTGTGCTGCATCTTTATTTATGTTGCTGCCCCCTCCCTGGCCTGCCTTTCTCTCTCTCTCTCTCTCTCTCTCTCTCTCTCTCTCTCTCTCTCTCTCTCTCTCTCTCTCTCGCTGCCTCACTCCCTGTCTGCCTTCCTCTTTCATCCTCCATGCATTATTCTTTTATTATTCTTTTACAGCTGCCTTATCGCCCGCATTTTGGTGAGGATAAGACCTGTCATCTTTGGGTCTTGTCTGGGGGGATGATGGGAGACTTTAAGGGGGAGGAGGAGGTGGATGGGAGAGAGGAGGATGTCTGTAAAGAATGCCTGCTGTCCCCTCCCCCCTCCACCCCCTACCCCTGAAATGGACCTCTCTCTTTTTTTTCCTCCTCTACCTTGCTGTCTTTCACTCTCACTCTCACTGTCTCTCTTTGTAATGAGAATCTCTCCCTAATTGAGGGAGCTGCAGCGATCTGGCCGAGGGCGGCAGGGTTAGATTGTGATACTGGCTACGTGACCGTTATGCTGATAGAGGTGGCAGATCAATAATTTAGGCCCTGACCTTAATGGTGGTGTTAAAACGCTCATTCCTCTGGTGTCTGGAGGCCTTAAAGGTGCAGAGTTGGATAAAGCCACGGAGCTGGCTGGATTTGGAGGTGGGAGTGGGGGATGGTGGGAGAAGCAGATAAGAGGAGAGGTGGAGAAAGACAGAGAGGGAGAGTGTATTTGCACTCAGCCCCTCGGTCTGTGAAAGGAGGGATCATGAGTGATGTTTTTCCTGCTTCTACATTCAGGCACTCACATTGTCACCAACATTCATCCTCTTAGTATCTATATGAATGCCATACGCTTTCTTCTTGCCTGTATTTGGTATCTGGTAATCCGTTTTTCTTTTTTTTTTTAAATCCTCCACTTATTCTCACTGATGCACTGAATGCATCACCAGACACCAGAAGTGAACAAAGACTGCGGTAACGAGTGGGTTTAATCTGGTTCTGGGCTTGTCTTGTGCTCCTAGCTTAAGGCCATGCACATTGAGGATTCGGACAGCCATCGATTTGATTCTGAGAGACATTAACGTCACGGCCTCATGCGTCTCTCTGAATCTCTAAGACCGGACTCATTCCCTGCTGGCAGGATGCGCCTATCTCAGCTCTCCCCTGCTCCTCCCTACCCACCCAGTCAGCCAGCCAACCACCCTTAGGGGATGATATATTAGATATAACCAATTCAATTTTATGCAGCTAGGACAGACGCCCTGGGGACATAAACACACACATTTTTAATACACTCCTCACCAGGAAGCCCAATGCGCCAGAGCCTGCGGCTGCTCTGGGTCTCCTCTCACACTCAATTATTAATGTAACGGCCGTAGTGGCTTAATTAAATAATAAAGACAAGCTCACTGCAAAGGAATGGGCCAAGGACTAGTCAGAAAGGAGATATGGCTTTTGTAAATGTCTGGTTTTGACATATATGAGGACGCAGTGCTGTAAATATGTTAAATTGCAATAACATTTGGTTACACAAAATGTCCATCACCACATATACATTGATGGGTTATATATCTATTTATTGGGCCACTGTTTTTTGTGTCTATTAAATGAGGAGTCATTTAGAAGGAAAGAAAATGACCATATTCCATCTAAATTGCTTTGTGAGAGTGTTCTCTTATAACATTCATACCAGAAAGCTCCTTTAAAAAAAAAAATGATAATAATTTGACGGAGAGGTTTAAAATTTTGGCTTCAAGTCCCAGATCTGCTCATAAATCAATTGTCTTGAGAGTCGGGTCAAACAGGGGTTTGCGATTCCTCAACTACATAAAAAGAATGATTTCCTCAGATTATGGATTCCTGCCACCTCAAGGGCAAGCCAGAGGATGCACGCTGTCTCCGATGTGATGAAATGTGGCGTTATCTTTTACTTTGTTTCATTAGATCCACTGGAGATTACACACTCTATCCTCAAATACTAGATTTTCCAGCTTTCAAAGATGAGGGATCTTTGGGCCTCGGGACAAAAAAATATATTTTCAGCTCCCAACCCGAGCCTGTTTCTTGGGGTTCATGACGGTTTCAACTTGCAATTAATTATTCAAATTCATTTTGAAATGCAGGGTTACATTTTGAGTGGCTTGTTCAAAGGCGAAAGCTGTGTTTTTCACTAATGGCAAGTAAGCTCCGCCATTAGATTGAAAAATAGGCCCATTGTGTGTGTTGACTTGGTGGCGTACTGCGATGAAGGATTGCAACAAACTGGAGTGTTTAAATCGGCGAATTGAAATTAATGCCCTCTCAAAGCCAGGCTTGCTGACGATACATTAAAGCTAATACTCCAGTGTTTGTTTATATACATGAAATACGCTTGGAGAGAATGAAATGATTGGATTTTGCCCAAGTAAACACTTATATTAAAGAGAGAGACAAAAGAAACAGATTGTGATGCAATGAGGTGTTGGCGTGTTCTATATTTATTGTTTCGTCTGTGTTTTTAAGTAGACTACTCTTTCCTAACATATTTCATTTGTGGCTTTTTTAAATTCTCTCTTCTTTCTCTTTTTCTACAATTCAGCCTCTTTGTTTTTTTCATACCCTTTTTTGCCACGTACTTAAAGTATGTCCCTTTTGTCTGCTGACACATTGAGACATTTTCAAAGGTCATGCCTCAAGTCTGTCTTGTCACATCACTTATTCAGGCTCGTTTCATTTATTCATGCCACTTTTTGATTTTAATAATTTAATGCAGTGAAATGTTTCTTTCATACAGCTATAAAGTGCTCGCAAGGAGTGTTGACATCTCTGAAAATATGGCTATATGGCCTCTTTATACGGCGCGGACAACCTTCCATGTAAAGTGTAAGCTGTTGCTGTCAGTTGAAGCTGTAATGTGCATCGATTGAAATGATCCTCCTCCACTACAGCCAGAGGACCTCTCAGGTGCCTGGCGAAGAGGCAGAGTGTGGAAGAGGCTCTTTTTGTACTTTTTTTTCTTTCGAATTTAATGCCAGCGGCTGAGAGTGGTATTTATTTTCCTCAGACTCTGCTCTGCTATCCTGGAGTTGGCAGAGTGATTTTGTAGAATAGAAACATTATAGACTGTTAGTGTCAAAGTGTTAAATGTGATGTATAGAGCTGGGGGTTTCAGAGGGAGGAGGGTGGATGGGGTTGAGGAGGAGGCGGTAAGGAGGTGAGCACTGCCAGCCATAACTGGAGCAAGGTGCTCATGGGAGTGAGGAGCCATCCACCATGTGAGGGATGGCAGGGTAATGTGGCAGGAGGTAATGGCTTTTCTCAGTCCGCTGAAACAGAGGGGAGATCATTAGGGGCTGCCGCACCGCACCGTCCGTTTACCCCGACTCTGCCAGCGTCTCCTGTCAGAGCAGGGATGTGGAGACACTCATTGTGTTTGTCTGTCTGTTTTCTGTGGCGCTGGCAGCATTGCTCCAAAGAGGCAGGAGTGTTTGATTATTATTTTTCGGTCTTTCTTACCAGGATGGATAGACACTGACACTTTGGCTTACAGCTGCACTCAGATATTTCCTTACCAAATGTTTCTCCAGCTGTGAAATCATCAAAGAGCAAGGCTAGACCTGATGACAAAAACAAAACTCCTTGACTACTCCTTTGCTGTCATTTAATCGTGTTTTGCTTTTCCACAAGCAATTTCGTTATTGGGTCATTTGAAAAATTTACATTTCAAAAACGTGGAGATCTTAAGGTGATTGGAAGTGATTACTACTTTGTTTAATCAAGGTTGGGTTTGAATTAATTAAAAAGATCACAGTTGTAGTAATACATATTATTTTACAAGCTCCAACACATAGCCTTATAGTAAAACTCAAGTCTTAATCAGAAAAGAAATTGACTTCAGACAGAGATAGTTTAAAAAAGCGTGCAGACAAAAAGCCTCCAGGTCTCATAGCAAAACAAAGATGCCTCCTTTAATTTTCTTCGAGGTTATCCTCAGCTTTGGTCTGTGTTTGTGTCTTGTTTGGTTTACTAATCATTGCAGTGGTTGACATTTATGTCTTGCAACAGTAGGCACGAAAGACATTATAACTGCACATTTTTATCAAAAGCAAAATTGTCTTTAGATCAAACCTCTTATTTTGAAAAGCTGTTTCAAGCTTCACACCACTGTATGGTTGAATGTTTGGAGATCTATATTTGTTTTTCTATATGCAGCATGAATGTCTGAACTTTAATTGTAGGGAAAGACAGTGATGGCATGCTTTTTGTGACCTATGTTAGAAATAAAGGTGTGCTTTGTGCATCAGCAAGGAGTCCTCAAAACCGGTTAACAGCACTTTGAGCTGTCGGACGATTTTTGCCCTGGTGAGCCTCCAGCCTGGCGTGACAGAGAAGATTGGACGTCATTAAGGTCTACACTCTTTCTACTGTCTGGAAGGGGGGGGGGTGAGAAATGGGCTCTGCTGCTGCCAAAAGCATGGACTGTTGTGTATCTCCATTGTTGTCCATGTGAAATCTCAAAGAAGGGCTCGCAGCACAGACGACCAGACCTGCATACATAAATAGACCTACGCTGGTTTTCCAGATGTTTTTTCTGTCTGTTTTTATATGACCTTCTGTTATAGTTGAAGGTTGGTGAGGAAGTCACATCTCTAACAAGACGATTCTCCTTGTGTCGCTGTCAAGGCTCATTCACGTTGTATGAAAAAAAATGCATCAGAGAAATATGATCGCGTCTGTAAAACAGACCAATTACTCCCCATTGACAACCTTCAAAGCCCACTTTTATTGGCGGATTCAGCCAAATAAAACTTTATTGCACGAGCGGAAAGGGATGCCGTCATTTTTGCATAGCTTTTCCAAGCCCAGCGTTTATGTGATCCCTGTTATTACACCTCTGTGACATTTAAACTTTATTGAACAAGACTTTAAAATCTGTAGGCAGTATGTAAAAATGAAGGAATTTATTTCTTTCAGATGGGAGGAGAGGCCCCCAACAGTTGAGACCTGAGTGGAGCAGATTGATGTGGTTTTGTTGGATCAAATAATTTGTAGAAAGAATACTTCAGAATAGAAGTCCGTACTGTTTTTTTTTTTCTTTTTTTTTTATATTAATATGTTTTCAGTTTACGATAAGACTGCAACTAACCATTATTTTCATTATCGATTAATCTGCCAATTATTTTTTTGATAATATGTCAATGAAATGTAAAAAGTTACCATCACAGTTTCCCTAAAAAATATCAAAGAATATCACAGACTGTTAGTGTGGTGGGTCATGCAGAATGATATCCCAGGTTTAAAATAATCTGATCAGATCTTGTGAGATCGTCACATCACTTGTTTTGTCTTACTAACTAGTCTAGAACCCAAATGTAGGTCTCCAGCAGTTATTGCCATTACTGATTAATCTGCTGGTTATTTATCTTTTGGTCTATAAAATGTCAAAAAAATAGAAAAAAAAGTGTCCATCACAATTTCCTAAAATTTCGTAAAGCCCAAGTTGACATTTTCAAATGATGTTTGTTTGAAAAACTAACCAAAACCCAAATATATTCAGTTTACCATCACACAAGACAAAGAAATGCAGCAAGTCCTCACAATTTAGAAGATGGTGTTTTTGCTTAAAAGATCACTAAAAAACAATTAATGTATTATCAAAAAAATGAAATCTGTAGATTAATTCAATTGTCAACCAATCGTTTGATTTAATCTACAACATCTGAAATGTGATACAAGGTTGTTAAAGTTTAGCTTCAAGCTTTATTTGAAGCTAAACTTGAAACGTGAAACACATTTCCCAGACAGGTAGACCGAGTGAAACTGAAGCAGAAAAGGGAAAGGTCCTGCCCCCCTCCTCTGTGTAATTAAAAGGGGGTGTCTGTCAGGGGCTGCTGCTGCTTTGTGTGGTCCCATATGTTTGGGCGCTGATACAGGGAGGATTATTCTGTTTGGAGGCCTGATAACAGCCTGTTTATAACCTTGGCACAGGCTGTAGCCTAATCTGGCAGCAGCACATCACTCCCCACCTCCACCCCTCTAAATTTTCACAGAAAAACCATATTGGACATTTCTTTCTCCAACTGGAGGAAACAGTCATCACCCAAAAAGACTCAAATGTTTCACCTATATCTCACATTTGCATGTACGGTTCTGCTCAGCCTAAATATTATGTGAAATGTTAAACTGTCAAATTGGATGTGAGTTACAGTATCAGGATCATTCAGATTATCAATGTTAACAGGGGTAAAATTAGTCCAGCTTGTTATATACTCAGCGTGAAGCATAAATACTGTAATGTTTTCTTTGCTACACATATTCTTTTTTCCCCTTTCAAGGTTTTATGTCAGTGAGTTGTACAGAATCACTTCTGCACTCACCTTCCCTCCTCCGGACGTCAGTGTTCCCTTTGTTGCAAACGTCATTCTCATTTTTAATTTTTTTTTATCTACAGGCTGATTAGTTCGGTCTTTTGTTCTCGTATATTGCCATCGTACTGCTTTTCACACTTCTGAGTGCCATGATTTTAATTGCCACTGCTTTGTGATTTTAAGTCCTTTGTGCCATTTCTAATAACAGCTCCAAATTGTTTCTTTTGAACGTCTAAGGTATGCCTTTTCTTGACTAATTGCTACATGATTGGTTTTTGCAATGAATTGAACACTAGTTGCCCAGTATGTAGGCCGAAAAGGCCATGGGTGTATAAAAAGAAAGGCAGTGGAAGCGAGAAGGACTTTAAATCTGGCACATGCTAACATTCTGAAGGAGCACTGAGGGGAGCGGTGTATTTGTTTGGGTGTTTAGTTCAAATATCAACATATTTCTCCAGAACCTGCTGAGAACGAATATGAACACCTGTGTATTTGCTTTTTTGGTATTTTAATCAAGGAGCAATGACTGAAATTCAGCTCTTTGCCCACATCCTGCATCCATTCTCTGCAAAGTCTCGCCTTAAATAGCCATATTAATAAGAGGGTTCCATCCTTGCTGATGAGTTTCCAGCACGCTGAATAAAAGTCACTCTCGGAATGCACTGTTCCATGGCGAGGACCCTTAACCGGCACACTGTTGGGAGAGGGAGTGCTCGGAGTGGCAGGCAAAGAGAACTGTCAACCTGTCACATTTCTCCCTCCTCTTTCCCCTGATAAATTAAAGTTACACAGTGTGCGTGTTGTAGCAGCGGAAGGCTGTGCAGAAAGCCTGGCTCCTCAGGTCTCAGGAGATAGCTGGCAACTAGGTCAGACTGATAATGTAATCCGCTGACTGGATCCTCAGCCCACTACATCCAGAGAGAAATGCATGACAGGAAAAAAAAACAAAAAATATATGAGGAAAATAGGAACTTTTAGGTGTTGTTGCACTTACTCAGCATTACCTCACTGACTCTAGTTAATCAAGTTTATAAAGTAGTAATGTCCACACTGATAACACATTCAGCTGGTGTGTGTGTGTGTGTGTGTGTGTGTGTGTGTGTGTGTGTGTGTGTGTGTGTGTGTGTGTGTGTGTGTGTGTGTGTGTGTGTGTGTTTGTGTGTGTGTGAGTGTGACTGCACATGTAATTATTCAAAAAGTGAAATTCATGTCAATATACCTCACACTCCTCAGAGGGGAATCTTATTTACAGATTCCTTTTTACACCTTATCTTTGCACCACATACTGCACCGCACATCCACAACAAAATAGTATCATGCAAGTCCGCGGGGAGAGAGTGACAAGAATAAGTTTCTGCATCAGCAAGGTGCATTTTCATTCCCATGCAGTATTCCAGAGAGGCTCTGTGGGCCCACTGTGACAACTCTGCCTCCCTGCAGGTGTGGAAATGAAACAGGGCCTATAAATAGCCCAGGCAGCTGGGAGTAGAGCGCTGTAGAGCAGGGGAGGGGGATTAGAGGTCCAGCTGGGGATGCAGGTGTGTATAGAGGCTGACCGACAGAATACGACTGCTGTCTCACCCAGGGGGCCGGGAGGGAGGAGAGGCTGTGGAACTGCAGCTCTATCCAGTTCGGAAAATGGAGAAACTTCAACATCATATAAAGTTAAATTTATATATATATATATATATATATATATATGATAATACTGAAATACCATCACAGACTAGAAAAAAACATGTTACCACGCTTTAATAGTTTCATGGCAACATTTGATAGGGTAACTATATTGTGCAAAACAGTTAAAGGGCTTTACAAGTTTTTTGTACATTTAAAAAACCTTCACACATGACTGATGCCTAATGTGACAAAACAAAACAAAATGAAAATTACACAGAGAAAACAATGAAAGAAAGAAATCTACTTTGACCATATGCAAAAAATAAAATGGTAGTGATGTACAGTTGGAAAAGGTATGGATCCGCTCAGTGTTCCAGAAGAAAGCCCTACTGCCAAGTCTAAATGTGAAAACGTTTCTTTAGTTCCTAACACTAAATTATGTTTTTCGTGTTGAACTAATAGAATATTTCTTCATTTTAAAAGTGTGAAAGAGTGTGAAGACATTGGATTCAAGAGGTATTTTAAAAAATAATGTCACCTAAACAAGCGAAATATATAGGAACATAATTGTGGTGTTGTGGTGGATCGTCACTTTTGACGCAACTGTGCAGTCTTCTTGATGTTTCTCTCAGCAGCGGTTTGGTAAAGTGGTTCAAATGAACTGAATGGGGTCCTGATAGATCGTTTGACGCTGTTTCCATGGTTACTGCTGTCTTGACTGTTGAATGTTCTGCTGCAGACTGTGACTCTATCTTTAACCATCCTTTTTCTTCTTCCTCTTCTCCTCAGTATCTCAGTGCCATCTGCACAGGTTCAACCCCTTAAGGCAACATTTGGAATTTCCGCTTGCAAAACAAACTGAGTGAAAATATTCAACATTTTCGTTTGTATTTAAATCGGTGTGCAACGACAAAAATGGGTTATTGTGACTTACACTAATGCTAGACTAAAATAGCTGTTTAAACATATAGACTATAGTATATGTAAGGGGATTTCATTTGGTAATGTTGCGGTTTGATCTTATGTGAGGTTTTTTATTTCATTGACTTTTTTAATGAACGCATAGTATATATTTTATTGATCTTTCAACACAGTAAGACAGATACATACCTCTGCATTATGCACTTAACTATATTGACAGAGCTGACCACAGCATCAATCCAAGTGCTGCATGATTGGTAGAAAGGCTCTCTTGTTGGATGAACAAAATGTCTACCATCTGCAGAAGGATTTATGAAAACAGTGTTATTAAAGTCTAGGGCTGAACGATTAATTGCATTTGCAGTAATATTGCAATATGTTCCAACGAGATTTTTTAACTGCAAAGGCTGCGATTACACTCTAGATGCTTAAAAAACTAATCACATATTAAATCGCAATCACAATATTGGTTACAAAAATTTGCAATTAGATTATTTTCCAAAATTGTTCAGCCCTATTTAAGACGCATTGAAAGATAATCAGAGTTCAGTTTTGTTGGCCCTACGTTTGGTTGGCTCTTGGCTCTTTCAGCAGCATCGAGTTTTGTGTTTAAAAGTCCAAAGACTTAATGTGATGACTACATGTGTGGTGTGCTTTGGCAGATGACAGTTCCCTTATCACCCGTCCCTTTCAGACTGACACAGTGACCCGGGTTAAACCCACATTGGTCTGAATGGGTCAAGTACTTTTGTGAAATAAAATCTACAGCTGCAGACTCAAGTGCTAGTAAACAGTGATGACAATGTCTTTACTGTCTGTAAAAGAAGCATGAACAAAATGGGTCAAACGTTGGTTGAACTATGTATTCAGTAGTCCCACGTCGCTCTTATTTGAATGGGATATTAGTGTTTCTGGCGTATGCTGCGGATGCCACAGGGCTGTCTGCATAGCATAGCAGTACGCTGCGTTACGAAGAGTAGCGTTGTCGTTATTTTTTAAAATCAAACTTCAGCTTTTAGGGCATAAAATGCTGCTTTTATTCCAGACGGATGACTCTATATGCTTTTCATGTAAATGACATCTAGCACTTTCATGCTGGTGTTTGCATTAATGTATTAATTCCTCAGGACTATATGCCTTTTTTTAGCTGGAGGCAAAATGACACATTCTCATCAAAAGCACACTCCCCCGCTTATAGTTCCACTCCACTCAGACATACACACGCACACACACACACACACACACACACACACACATGATTGACAGCAGGAGCTCCCCCGACCCAGTATTCTGCTACAGTGGGACGATCCCACAGGCCTGTGATTAATGACTCGGCTTTATCCGCTAGTGGTGTGGTAGGCCTGCCAGCCAGGCCACTTAGACTGCCTGGATCACTACCTCTGCTGTAAACACACACTTTCTCCTTCTTTCTCTCTCTCTGCCTCTATGTTTCTCTATGTCTCTCTCTCTCTGCCTACAGGCATTGCATTGTCACAGTCATTGTTACAGCTCTAAACCTTTGTCCCAAGTTGACCCCCTTTAACACACACACAGCAACCCGCATGCATTCATACAGCATCACTGTGAACTTTTTGCTTTTGTCCTTACAAGTTCAGATGCTGCAGCTTCTCAAAGCAAACAGTCAAATTTAATTTGCATCATTTCTGCATTGGGACACTTTTAGTAGTGTTGACTGAACTATCATGCACAAGGAAGTACCTTTATATGCTCATAAGTGTCTTTTAAGTGCTCTATTTTGTTTATTCAAAATAATTTCTGGCACAGAGTTTTTATCCATAAGACACCATCACCTATCTAGTACACCAAGCAGGTTCTAAAGTGAATATTAAGAAAGAAACCAAGAAATATCTTTGAGTATGAATTGGAGCTGGTCTCACTAACGGACTCAGGACAGTGATCCTTCACATTGTTTTTCTCTTCTGACAGCTAGGGGCAGATTAAGCATCACCAGTCTTTTCAGCCCGAGGCCTTGGCCAAACAGTAAACCTCACAGGGATTTCTTTAGCTGTGACAGCGTCCAGACAAACTGCACACGCAGCAAAACAAAGCCGGTGACTTAGTCTGCCTTGATGGGAAGCTCCCTGATAAATGTGGAGAGAGACTATATTTCCTGCTGGAGCAAATCTCTCAAGTGTAACAATATTAATGGGCCCTCAAAGCCTATCTAACATTTGGATGGCATCGGTCCACCTGCCAGATTCTATACTGGAACTTTGTGTTGAAGTTAGGGGCACTTTTGACTTGTATTTGGATGACCAGTAGCTACATGACTAGTGAATCCCTTGTTAAAAGAAATTGCAGTATTTCAACCATTTGCAAGTTGCAAGTTACTTGATTATTTGATTACTTATTTATTAATGATCAAGTAAAAACAGATCTTTATGTTGTTGACTAGACCAGAGCTGAAATTATTAGTAGATAATGAACTTAATAAAATCTTTGTGTTTTGGACTTTGGGTTGGATAAAACAAGCTATTTAAAAGCATCACATTGAAATTATAATTAGCACTGTTTGCTATTTTCTGACATTTTATAGATAAAAAAAAAAAAATCAGTTGCTTGAGTCTACAGAATTCACAGATTGATCAATAATGGAAATAATTGTTAGCTGCAGCCCTGGACTAAACAGTGAACTGAATAATCAAACAAAATACTGTGGTATCAACAATTCAAAAATGTTCATGAGATTTCAATCTCTCAGTCATTCTGCAAAACTGTATGCTGATATTTTTAGCTTTTCCATGGTTTGTCATGGGACAACAAAAGTGTCCTTTGTAGTGTGTGATCTGAACTTGTGGAAAGCTTCAGGGTTTCTGCTGTATGATAGCCATGAGGGAAGCTAAAGAGTGTTCCAGCTATCTAACCCATACAAACTTTGACTTGAGCCCTATTCGCACGGGACTAGTATTACCAGGGGACCTCATGTGATTTAGAAATGACTGTACTTATTGTACTAGTCCTTTGTAAATAGGGCTTTAGTCTCCAAAGTATAGCAATTCAAGCCAAAAGCATTACAGTACAGGGACGGCCACAACTGACTTTACCTGTCATTTCATATTACTCATCTGGAAAGATATGTACTTCCTGATATACTTGACCTGAGATGCACAGATACGGTGTATACATAGGTCCTCAGTTTGGATCATATCTATATATAGAAAAGACAATCGGATCATATCTATTTACAGAAGAAGCATTGGCATATGGCTAACAGCATTATCATGTCATTCAAAGCACTCAGTGACCACTTGTGCTTTATGGAGAGGACCATTGTCATCATGGAAGCCATTGCTCCCACTGGAAATAAAATGCATCATGGGATAATCTAAGTAACCACTCAGAATCTTTTTTAATAGTAGACTCTAGTACAGACTGAACTGTGTGACTCTAAATGGACTCTGTACAGGATAATAATAATAATAATAATAATAATAATAATAATAATAATAATAATAATAATGAAGCAGCACCAAGTGTGTTTCTCCTCTTTGTATTCTATCCTGTACATAGTGGGTGTCATTTTGTTCTTCCACAAAAGCAAACTGCGAGCGAGGTTTGCTATCTAGCGACGTTGTGTTAAATGCATGTTCACATGTTGTCGAGTTAAGCCGAGCACAGCGAAGCAGAACCACCGGCACTATTGTCTATGAGCGGCCATATGGTGGGTGTCCTTGCGTGGTAGCTTAAGGGAGCCTTTCTCCCTGAGATGAAACCATTTTGTTCAGAAATGAACCTCCTCTCTCAGCACTCCGTGTTCATCAGACCCTGCCCCATAAGGCACCTCTGAGATCACATAGGTCCCAGCAGAAGGCCTGGAGCAGGGATGGCAACCCGGACATCCCAGGTAGTAACAATCTCTGTCACGTGGTCTCTGCTTCTCCCCCTTGTCAAAAAGCCCACCCCTACTTGTCTAGCCCTGCTCCATGCCTCCAGATGTGGCTTAATTTACTGCGACTCTGCTAATTGCTGTAATTAAGGATTAATTACTGTTAATTACCTTCGCATAAACTCATCAACAGTCAAAGAGCGGAGCCTTATGAAATGTGCCATGCACAGGAACACACACCACGGGGACTTGAGGAAGATTGTGTTGCTGGACCTCTTGTTTCATGTCTTGTCCTGGTGCATAGGGAGGGCTTGTAGGGCAACAGTTAGGGCAGGATGCTAACTGTCATGGACCATCTCCTCCTGGCTCCGAACGCTTCACACGTCACCTCCTCACCAACTGTTGCCGAGGACAGCATCACTATGCTGGCTGTTTTTTGATCAGAGGCTGCCATTTATTTGCTGACAAATTTGATGCATTAAGGAAATCTTGGTGAGATTCTCAGCAGTAATTTGTGATATTTACAAAGCGTTTTCATAACATATAGACAAAATACTACTAATATTAGCCTCCCTAACTATGGGCTGGTTATCGAACCGCAACACTTGTTAAGTGACTGAAATGTGTCCGTAGAATCTATAAAACTGTCAAGAATAGAACATTTGCATTAAATGCCTTTTCTTAGTCTTTTCTACGTATTCTTTCATCATATATGTTGGTATTGTTATCAGAATCGAAACTCAGAAAATTATATTGCCACTTGTATCAAGACACTTGAAACAAGTGGCGTCATGGTGGCCTATAGGGCTCTAAGGGCCTGGTCAGTCTTTAATGACGTGTTGTCCCATCATGTCAGAAGGCAAAAGTGTCTATAGCTGTTCCGAAAAGCAACACTAAAAGGCGGAGTGAAAAGCTTGCCTTCATACAGAGTAAAAGTGACATTTATAGTTGTGTAAATAATAAAATAAGAGGGAAAAGTAGCCAATGTTTGCGTGAAGTGGGTGTGAATGTCAGATTGTCGGTTTCGGAAAGTTACAGAAAGTGTCGGAGTTTCCAGAGCTGTTTCGCCATCCGACAAGCAGTTCTGGTGAGGCATACTGGCCCTTCAAGATGCTGACCATGAAGTTACACAAGTCCTCCAATATAATTGTTATTTATGAATTAGTTTGTCCAAGCTCTCTAGAACAAAACATAGAGACTTTTTCTGACTCTTTATTGGCAGGGTGACATCATTTGCCCTCCAGAACAGTTACAAATCCTTAATGAAATGGGAATATCAAATAAAATAAGTACTAAGTGTTCAGGTTACAAAAACATCATAGTTTTGGTTAAAATGACTACTTCGCTGAGGTTAGTGGAACTTTGTTTGTCTATAAAAAAAAAAAAAATTGTTAAGGTTATGGAACAATCATGGTCATGCC
Organism: Sander vitreus; assembly: GCF_031162955.1. NCBI lineage: Eukaryota > Metazoa > Chordata > Actinopteri > Perciformes > Percidae > Sander > Sander vitreus. The sequence goes on from NC_135866.1 coordinate 12,166,998, forward strand.
TAAAAAAGAACAACGTTGACTCGTGGTTTAAAACCAGAAACAAACAGCAGTCTCCTATTAGAGTATGCTGTTTTGTTGACCCATCCATTCCCCCCAACCTTCTCTGTACACAAACGTGGTCGCTCTGTACCGACGTCACTTGATTTCCTCCTTTGCTCTTGTCATAATCACTGTAGCCGATAGAGGGCTTTATCACTTGAACGTAAACCTATGTCGTTTTGGGGCACTTTCTGAAATGACTCATGCTGTTGCTCCTCTTGGGAGGACAGTCTTGAGTGGCAACGTCCCAGGTTCATATTCGGGCAGCCTTTATTGTCTAAAAAAACATAAGAAGCCCTGTAAAAGCTTTTACAAAACTTTAGTGTGACCAGTTATTTATACTTTGTATTTTCCTGTGCATGGTCCTCTCTCCATAGATGTCTTTGTCTCTCTGCTTAAGGGCTGACTGTGCAGCTCACTGCTCCACAAGCTTGTGACTTCTCCTCAGTTATTCAGCCACCGTGGTTTCCAGTGCAGCCTGGAGCTGTTAGGCTGCATAGGCTGAGCATGAGTTTGACTCAGTCAAGAAGATATATATTTTAAGACACCTTAAGAAAGACTGACAGCCAGGGGGCTAATGTATTGCCTATTTTGAATAATGAATTATTTTAATAAAGGCTTTTAAATGGGGGTGCTCTGCGTTGGTGGCAGGGCGGTGCTCTGAATGGTCTCCTTTGGCGCTGGCTGCCTCATTATCAGGCCAGCCCCTCAGGCCTCAAACTGGCCTGCTTAAGCCTCAGATGATGACAATAATTATCGTTATTAGGAGTAGCTGCAGGGGTAACTTGTTCTGGAAAACACCAAGCTGAGTTCTTGCCTCGCTTGCTGCCGCCACCACTGTCGCATGAGAAACTACCGATCGCCAGTGGAGAAAGCCAGAGAGGGAAAGAGACAGTGGGAGAAGAGAACGAAAAGGAGGGGATGAGGGGAGCGGCCACCAAATCCGCCTAATGTGACGCCTGTCAGCTCGTCTCCCACCAGCTGTCACCTCCCAAATGCACTGGGGTTCATTTTTTTAATTGACACCTCGCTTTCCTATTCCATTTCTATTTTTCGCCTTTCATTTTCCCTCCATCACTCTCTTCCCTCCTTGCCTGTACCATCCACATTTCCTCGTCTCAGACCTGTCCCTCCAGTATTTCTTTGGTGTTTTTCCTTGTCCTTGGTATCCCCCATCCCCCCCCCCACCCAGTTTCAGATACAAGACCCCAGCTCTGCCCCCTTTCTGCACATGATACTCGGGATGGCGGATAAAACATAAAGCTGTTTTAGAGGTACTTTATGACTATGCCCTTGTGTACTGAGGGTGTACAGCTTCCCATTATCTGATGATGGAGAGAACATTTTGGGTATGAGAAAGTTTCCCATGAGTTCAATGGAAACACCACAAATCTAGCTTTCAGCTTACACTACAGAACATTTTAAGACTATTTAAACAAAACAATATTTAGATTATAACAATAGTTTCCTTTGTATGCCTTTCTTTATAACAGCCCAGATTCAATTCAGTAGAAATCACCACATATAGTACAGTAAATTGGATATAATGTCAGTAATGATAATAACGATTGGGGCTGAAGACTACAAGTTTGAAAATCTGCTGATGTGGAGTTAGAAAGAAGTGAGACCTCTATAGCATGCTCCTTATATCTGTTTGAGGATCAAGGCTACATTAGCTGCTGCATAACACACCCACATTTCCAAAAGAACTATCGCTGTTCAAGTTGCATTGTGGGTAATGTAGGCACCAGGTCTTGACAAGGAAGGAAAAGGTATGGAATACAAAAGAAGATCTCTCTGGTTCTGCTGCACCGATTTTGGTCCTTTTTGTTTTTAACTGTCCATCATGAGTCCAACAATATTACAAGAGTGTAATGCTAAGTTGGTGGGGCACTATTTTAACAGCTTCCCATTATCTGACATTAAAGAAAACATGTTGGGCCTTTTCCTTGAGTTCATGGATACATCACAGAACTAGCTTTCAGTTACGGTTACACAAAAGAACATTTTACAATATTTAGATTCATATTTAGATTACAGCAATTGTTTTCATGGCATAAACTTTATTGTGAGGTAGGATTAGTAATTCTCTAACGATTGTCCTCATTTATCAAAGCCCAGATTTAATTCAGTAGAAATTACCACATATACAGTAAATTAGATTAGTAATGTAGCATAATATTAATTTAGTGTTCTAAGTAATGATAATAGCATTGCTTAGCACAGTAGTTTACCTCTGGTGTGTGGGTCAGTGAAATAATGCATCTTATGAAGACTGCTTTATTGGGCTTGCATCAAATGTAGATGAGAGCAGGATGCTGAACTCCTTCAAGGAGTGGGGAGGGGAGGATTTGTATTAGTGATACTTGTCATGTCTGCTGTAAATCATGCTGCTTTTTCTCAGGTTCCTAGGTTGTTTTTGTTTTGTCTCAGAATGCTGTGTGGCAGGGATGAATGGTGGTGATGTTACATTATCATGTGGCTGTCGCTTTCACTCGTGCTGACTGGTCTGTGACAGGCCCACACACACACACACACACACACACACACACACACACACACACACACACACACACACACACACACACACACGGTTGTGTCAGGAGCAGGCCTGAGTTATTAACTGCTGAAACCCTAGATGACGTGTGCCCACACAATCAATACAGAACACAGCCAATGCCTGCCCCTCTCTAGGGGTCATGTGATGTGGACAAGCGCGAGGCAAAGAAGGACACACACACACACACACACACACACACACACACACACACACACACACATGCACACACGTATATACACTACAGTGCTGCAGAGTGTATTGCATTACTGTATTGATGGGAAATGGATCCAGTCCAGCGTTGGCTGCTAGCTGCCAGTCAGAGGCAAGAAGGGTAAACTTTCATCATGGCTGTCAGGGACATTGCTGCTGCCTTGTTTGACCGTAAATCTTCCTAATTGTGACAGAATACTTCAACATCATTAATTAAACATGTTTTCATTTAAATAGACTCGCAGGGCGCCAGGCTGGGTGCTCAGGGTCGTCTGCCAATGTGCATAGCTGTGTATTTTCCCTCTGTGTGTGCTTACAGTCGTGCACAAAGTGTATGTTTGTGTTGTGTGTTTGCGTGTGTGTATGTGTGTGCACCTTGATTCCCCCTGTATGAGTGGGTGGCTTAATCGTCATGTTTATTTACACTCCTGTTGTCTGCAAACAGCAGGCAGTGTGGCGATGGGTATGAGCCAGCCCTTAAGGAAGTAAAACAGCAGAAATTAATTTAGTCAATAACCAAAACAAAGGCTTATTCTTAGAATTCCATTCATTATTCAGGAAACGGCTCGGGAATTGTTTATGATACGTATTCATTTTTTATGCCTTGGCTTTTTTGGGTTTAGTGCCCCACATCTCAGGGAAGGAATTATACAAGAGCATTCACAAAGAGAGGAGGAAGGAGGGAGGGGGGTAGGAAGCGACACAGAGGGGGAATTGTGTCCTCCCATTGTTCAATTAAGTCTGTCAGTAATGATCAAGATGAGATGATGGCCATCTTCCTTTTATAGATACTAATCTGTGACTGTGACTGTGACTGGAATAAGGGAATCGCTGAGCAGTATGGACTCCATGCCTTTGTTGCTAATAGACTAGAAAGTGTGTTGGGAGCATGTGATGTATTGTAATAGAGGGCCCTTCTCTCTGTCAGGTGATTATGTTCATGCATAGTCCATGGTTGAGAGTTCACAACAAGCACTTTGACTGGCATTGAGGTCTAATCGATTTCATTGCTATTACTAAACAGAAATAAATAAAGCTGATAGCTGTGGTTAGGGTAATTATGCCACAGCACAGTGAATTGTTTGATTTTCCTTATTAATTGTATTTATTTAATCCATTTCATGCTTTTAGTTGTGCACTCAGGGACTTGGAGGGAATTAATAAATCACTCTTAGGCTCATTAGATTCCCCCTCTGGTTGGGATGTGCCACTATTTTGTCAGAATTAAATTGGCGAGTGTTATAATTTCCCGCTGGTGTGATTCATAAGAAAAATGTCCACATATTCATCTACCAGCACATGTGCACATGCGCCCCCCCTCCCACTCACACACACACACACACCCGTCTGCTCCCCATCTGAACTCCTGACCTTTTCCAGCCGTCTGATAGCCATTGACATTTGCCTCTTGAGCTGAGCTTGCTCACGTGTTGGAGCTGATGGGAATGGATGATGTTATTGCTGGAGGAGGAAAAGAGAGGGAAGGAAAGGGGAGGTGGGGGAGGTTGAAAAGAGGAGGACCAGGGTAGACAAGCTGCCAATGCGGCCCCGGGAATCCATCTGGACCCCCTGCTCACCGGAAAGGTCACAGGCGACTCAACCTTACATCCTCATTACAAAAAAGCCATCGCTGTGACTGTGGGCTACAATATGGCTTTACTGCTCTGTCACACAACCTGTCATTTACCCTCACTGTCTACAGTCATCATGGAAGAGACATACAGGGGTGTAGTATTGGATCGTCCTCCTGAAACATTTTGATAGATGCGTGGATTAAACTGTGTATGAAAAATGTTGTGACAGCGTGAGCTTTGTCTTTGTCCTTGAAGACAGTGGATGGAATGGAGGGCTGCACCTGGTCGGCTGTTTTCAGCACCTCGGAGAAAAGCAGGCGCACTGCTGCTTTACCAAGGGAGCCTTCTGGTGGCAGAAAAAGGCAGGGCAGTGCAGCTAATCTCTAAATAACAATTCCTGTCTTTTTTGTACTCTAGAATACAGTTAAAATAGCATTATTCAAATAGTTTTGAGCCTGCGCCACTTTTTTTTTAATATCTGGGATTTGGGTGTGGATGAGTGCAAGACTGCATTTGTTCATGTGTACATTACATGCGTATGTTGTTTGTGCATGTCTGTCTCAGCAGTCATGTCTTTGTTTTGTTAATAATTTACTCTCCACACCATGGGAGCTGAGTGTCAGTTGAGAGCTGAGTGCCTGTAGGTGTGTGAATACGTGCAGGTTCAACCCCCCCAGACAAGTGTTTAAACAGACGTCAGTGTCAGTTGTAAAAGCATCTTTAAGTCTTGCTAATTGAAGATTACAGCACTATGAACACTGCACTGGTTTTCCAGGTGTTAGAATGGTAATTTAGTAGTTATTTGTATGATCCAAAATACTGCACATCCAGTTTGATGTTGATATGAGAATTTTGTTTCTCAAGATTAATGCCAGAGTGGTAAAATAATTGACTTTAATGATCACAAATAAAAGGATAGTGAATTCTGAACCTTTTATCTTTACTATCTTTACTTCTTCCGTATCGTAGTAGGAGTAGTAGTCACATTTTCAATTTACATATCTTCATATGTTCATTTCATTTAGCTCAAATTCTGTGTTCTGTTTTTTTAGCTAGGTGTCTTTGCTTTAATATACCGTGTCTAACATTTGATATTACTTAGTTTTTTTCTGTTTAGATAGCATCTGACAAGATAATAAAGCCATCAGCCAGAAACTTACCATAGACGGAGCATAAGGAGAGCAAAAAAGATATACTCTGGTGGAAGGCTGTGTCAATTTTTTTTTTTTTAAATGAAATGATAGTCAGAATCGATGAAATTATAGTTTTATGGTCCTGCCTAGCTGCCTGCCTCTGTGAGGCTGCAGGGTTTTATGGCACAGACTTGAACTATTAAATCGATGGCCATATTTCAGAGAGTTCACTCGGTAGGCTGGAGTTAAGACTCAGTCCTTATTCTTTTACCTTGCTACTCAGTCATTTTGAACATCCATGTAAATAGGACTGTTTAGTGTTATTGTCTTTATGTCATCTTCTCCTGTCCTCCACAGTGCTCAGTATCCGTGGCGCCCAGGAGGAAGAGCCCCCAGATCCTCAGCTGATGCGACTGGACAACATGCTGCTGGCGGAGGGCGTGGCCGGGCCGGAAAAAGGTGGCGGGTCAGCAGCTGCTGCAGCCGCTGCAGCCGCCACCGGCGGCATCGGTGCCGACAACTCAGCAGAACACTCCGACTACCGTGCCAAGCTGTCTCAGATCCGACAAATTTACCACACAGAGCTGGAGAAATATGAACAGGTGGGCGGAAGAGTATTTTCTCAGCTGCTATTTTTCTGCTGCTATTTAGCTTCTTGTAACACATATTCATATTGGCATGTGAGTGTTTTATCAGTAAATACAACAGTGCATTGGTGGGATTCCCATGTGCCACACATTGAATGTGGATGTTAGACTTCATTCACCTGCTAAGCCTTAATTTAACCCCCCATAGTAGGAATGAGCCAAATGTTACGTTCCCTTCACAGTGCATACTTGGGGGAATCCCTTGTTGTACCTCAGTGTTTTGACTCCACCTTTTTTTTAGCACTAGTCTTTTTCATTGTTTCATGACAGAAAGTTCATATCAATGTTCTCACTTCTTCCAAAATCCTTCCACTACTCAGGTGGCGACTATAGGATGTGTTGTAATTTTAAATTTCTCTTTTCTGTTTAAATGTGCAACTACTGAAAAAGTTGGACATCGTCCCGACTGGTGGTGGATATGGACAGAGGCAAAACTTTAAAAAAAATGTCAGTGATTTTAATCTTTATAATATGTTACATTGTTGACATGCACAAATATGTGGCTTGACATAATTCAACTGCAAACATGTTTACTGTCTTCTTGATGGGGACAAAGGATGTAGTGGTGAAACATTGCACAGATTCACGCCACTTCCAGGGGCAATGTTCAATAGCTTTCCTGACCTCTCCCTGCTGAGACAAGCAAGCAAAAAGAACATTTTCTTTCCTGGGATAACAAAAATGAAATGCAATAAAAATAACGAGGAATTGAGACTTTATCCTTTGTATATGGAGTTAACATGTTCTCCCTCAAGTTCCTGTGTTTCCTTATATAGTGAAAAAAACATGCAGCTGATATAAATTGAGGACTCTAAATTGCCCAGAGTTAAACATGTGAGTGAATACTGTGTTGTGTCCAAGTCTTTTTCCTTGTCCTTTGTCCAATGCATGCTTGAAAAAGCTGTGAACCTAAACAAGAATAAGTTGGTATAAATGATGGACGAGATATTTTCCTGAGAATGTTTAAGTTAAATGCTCTTGAAACCAGCTCTCACAGGCCAACTCATGACAAGCCAAGCTTTCAGAGATGTTATCTTCAGCAGGCAAGCAGCCATTATATCAGTCACACACCAGCTCTTTTCCAAAGACTATAACATCTTGTCATTCCCTCGGAAGTCAAAGTGTCCTGGGTTTGTCATATTCTCTGAGTAAGGCTAGTCATCGCTAACTGTCACAGTCAATACACACCTGAGCATTTTTGTGTCACCACGCTACGTACACCTCGCGCGAGTATGAGTGAGTAGTGTCTGCCGTGTGTGTGCAAGCAGAACGGCTGCTCGGTGCATCACTTTGACTGACGTAACCCTGGTGTTGACAAGCAACAGACACCTTGACTCTGAATGCAGTCATATCCAGTGACTGATTCAGACAGAGAGAGAACAAGGTAGACTGAAAGATGGAGTAAAAAGAGAGGGAGACAGTTTAAATCTCTTGAACGTTAGCGGGACTGAAAGCCTGCTGTCATTTTAAATTTCTCTTCACTTGTCACATTTTCTCTTCCAGAGAAGAGAAGTCTTTTTAATATTCAGAGCACTGCGAGTCTCGCTGCCTCCACCGTATGACTCCACTGCTACATTTGTTTGCCGTAAAACATCACACTGTGTCTGCTGCTTTAATTTAGACTATTCTTATTACCTCTAACGCTGCTGCTGTTATACTGTCAGAAGTGCTTCTGCAAGGCCAAGACCTACCAGTGAAGGTGCAGCCTCTCCAGAATCCAATTTCACCCTTTTGTTCTGTGTGAAGCTGTTGAGCCTCCATGATAGTTCTTCTTTTTATGAATCCTGTCTGTCTGTGCATCCAGGCGTGCAATGAGTTCACCACCCATGTGATGAACCTGCTGAGAGAGCAGTCTCGCACACGACCCATCTCGCCCAAAGAGATCGAGCGCATGGTCAGCATCATCCACCGCAAGTTCAGCTCCATCCAGATGCAGCTGAAACAGAGCACCTGCGAGGCCGTCATGATCCTGCGCTCACGCTTCCTTGATGCCAGGTCTGTGTGTGTCCATTTGGTCGACAAAATGTATCAAAACTTTCCTTTAGTTCTAATACTCTGGTTTTTTTTTTTTTTGGTTTTTTTAAAGGTTTATGTATTTTTGTTGCCATTTGTCAGACGGATTCTGTTACCTGGATTTGTTTTGCTATCCCTTTGGTTCTTTTTTTCTAAATGCATTTTAACTAGCTTTTAATTAGTAAAGTTTCAGCACTGTTTTTATTTAATTTCTTTTTTTTTTCTTTTTATAAATCTCTACTCTGTTTCCTTTTTGCCGGCTGTCCAGACGAAAGAGGAGGAACTTCAACAAACAGGCGACAGAGATCCTAAACGAGTACTTTTACTCCCACCTCAGTAACCCCTATCCCAGCGAGGAGGCCAAAGAAGAGCTGGCCAAGAAATGCAGCATCACAGTCTCACAGGTAACCAGATTAAACTAAGCGATCTACTTAGATTGTGAGGACAATCGTTTGGTCAAACATCATCAAAATCAGTGGCACTCTGTGCCCTCAAGAAAGGCCTTTCCAGATTTGAGATTTTACTTTGATTGGGGGTCAATTAGTAAAACACAAATCAACATTGCTGTTAGCTGAGTTTTACAAGAAATGCAATCTTGACATTATTTTGGGTTATAATGACCTTTAGGGTTAACAATGCTGGGGTTATGGCCAGTTGATGCTAAGTGTTTTTAACAATAGACAGGTAGATTGATACTAAATACAATGACTGAAGGAAATCACAACTTATAATAACGTGATACCAAACATTTGTGTATGCTTTATGTGCCAACAATGGCCACCTTTTTTTTGCATGTATTTTATGAATGCTATTTTATGTGATTTTTTTTAATTTTTCAATTCATCCTTGTTTTTGCATGCTCAGCTTGGGTTCTGTCCAAGGCAAGCAGCAGTTTATGTTTGTGTATATATATATATATATAGGTTGATGGAAAACAGTACTATGAGAATAATATAGTAATATTTCCCCATAGATCTGATCTTTATAATTTATTATTTAAAAAAATAAAAAATGTCATGTTGGTGTTTTGAAGGGGCCAGACTTACCAAGGCAATGATGATCAGCAATGTGTAGTGCAAGTCCAATTATGTCATAGCAGCCATGAGGGCTGGTGCTAAAAAGGTGGTGTGCTACAGGTGCAGGAAACATAATCCATGCTTAGGTATTGAGTATTAATATTCAACACTGCAATTAATGTTACCAAATTGTATTCCTTTGACTTGCATTGGTTTGTTTGCATAGATATCCGCTTAAATGTGTTTTAACTCAGCGACTGCATCATGTCATTGCTATTTTGTCAGGTATCAAACTGGTTTGGGAACAAGAGAATCCGATACAAGAAAAACATCGGCAAGTTCCAAGAAGAGGCCAACATGTACGCAGCACGGACCGCAGTCAGTGCAACCAGTGTGTCTGCTCACGGCAGCCAGGCAAACTCCCCATCAACTCCCAATTCAGCAGGTGAGCTCTACAGTTATACCCGAGCAGATACAGATAGATGCACAAGATAGAGCACAGTAATGTTCTCTTAACTGAGCCTCAACTCAAGAATTTAGTCTCTGGTGCTTTTTCATGCAGACTAACAGAAGGCCCCTCTTCTCCTTAACTAACCCAGTAATATAATGTGGCATTCTCGCTCTTCTCGTTCCATTTTTTCTCTTTCTTTTGTGCCTTTGCCGTCTGCCTCTCTCACTCATTTTCTCTCTCTCACTCTCTCCGTCTCTGTTATTGACCTCTTGGTCTTGTGGACGTTAATTTATCCTGCCTCTTGTCCGGTTGACCCTGTGCATGCCATTAAGCTGCTCAGAGGGCAAGCGGAGTCTTTTGTCATATAGAGACTTCGCAACTGTATTGGATTAGGACCGGGTGTTGAAATCAAGTTACGCGATGGTCTCTTTACATCTGGGGAGCTGGGGTCCATTAAAGGACGAAGACGATTCTTTGGGTCTTCCTGCAAATCAATTATTACTTCCTTAATGAAACACTAGCATCATGGACATTTACCAACAATATAATCCATAAGGCTTGTTTTAACTGGACTTAAACAGTTTTATGATGATTATCTGTCTCATGGTTCTTGCTGGTGGATTTTTCCTTGTAAATGATGGTTCAGTGATATTTTAATTTTCACATACTGCATCTGTAGTTGTTGCATGTTTGTAGAAAAAAGCCTTTTTCATGATGCCTGCTGCCCTCCCAAACTAACCTACTTAATGCACTTTTGCTTATGCATGATCCTTTTAACTCCTTTTTTCTGTTCCTCTCTTCTTCCCTGTTACCTTTTTCTCTCTCTTCTCTTTTCTTTGTCCTACTCTCTTGTACTCTTTCTTCTTCTCTGCCTCTATGTATTCTCAGGTTCTGCTGGCTCTTTTAACATGTCAAACTCCGGAGACTTGTTCATGAGTGTGCAGTCCCTCAATGGGGACTCGTACCAAGGGGGGCAGGTTGGGGCCAACATACAATCCCAGGTAGGCGCCTCTCCAAGCTTAGAGACCGAAAGCTGACAACTCTTGAGATTGCATATAAAATGTCCAGTCTGGAAGTGCAGATGCCCACAATAACCTGACCTACACAGTGAGACAAAGGTTACACTTAGCCCAAAGCTTTACGTTAATGTAGAAGCCATTGTCAACCCACAGTTGAGTAGACGACTGCAGACAGTTTTGGAAATGGTGCAACACTCATCAGCGCTCTTGACAAGAGTTCACATAGCCACTGGTGCACTTGAGCTCCCTGACCTTGCCCCAGTGGACAGTGATGACCAGCACAGTCTTCCTGAGTGTTACAACTCTCACCGTAGATTAAGGAATCACCACCCGTAGTGATATTCTCATTTGGTTACAGTGCTTTTGGCATCATTTCTCTATCTCTCCATCCCCCCTTTTCTATTCAGATCAGCTCTCCAAATGCTTTAGGTCGTTCATGAATATGCAAAACGGGCGGCCCTTATAAGAGCTAAAGAGGTCTTCAGGGTTGGCCTTTTAATTATTGAAACTCATGTTCCTTTAAAAGTTTTTTTTGTTGAAAAATGTCAGAATAGCTTTGCTCTTAGGGCTGTACAATTAAAAGAACGCAAAAAAGAGAAAGTACAATTTTGACCTGCTGAGGAGAGTAGTTTTATTTGTTGTGAAATACATATGGCAGATGTGTTTTCATGCATAACCTGACAGGCTGCTTTGCCAAAAGCTACAAAGCAGCCTCCAGTGAATCTGTGAAAAACATGGAAATGGCGGTCTTCCCAAAGAAAACTTTATAACAAAAGGATGTAATATACACAGTAACACCATATTTTTATTGGCAGCCACGATTAGTAAACATGTTTCAATGTGAAGATTTATCAGAGCATTTGTGTCATCAAACAGCCTCTATGTTTGCATATACAGTGAGTAATAATATCAGTAGTGTGCAGCCACATGTAGAAGAAAGTATTTTTAAAATCTGGTTTTGATGTATTATTTAACCACAACTACGAATGCATTAATAATTAGTTACCTCTTGTCATTATCCTTGTTTTTTTGTCCTTTTGCAACTTCTGTTATCAAGCTTGTAATAGCAGCCAAATCATTCAGATTCACTGTTTGTAACCTTTTCCTGTTTATGGTACCCTTTTACTATCAGACTGACCTTTCCTTGTGCATAGCTGTCTTTGTTATCCAGAGCTTTTGTCTGACCAGGCCTTTTGTCTGTGTCCCCCCGCTGTTCCAGGTGGATACCCTTCGCCATGTTATCAGCCAGACCGGAGGATACAGTGACAGCCTCGCAGCCAGCCAGATGTACAGTCCACAGGGCATCAACGTAAGACCTGTAAACAATCTCCTTGTGTCCGTTTTCTTTGCTGTCTTGCGTTGCAGTTGCAGGATGTGTATCATATTGTGTAATTCTGTGTGTACACTGGGATGCCACTTAGCAGAGTTTGCCGGGGTTGGGCTGTTGTCCAGCCAGTTGCCCCCCTGCTCCAGTCGTGCCCTAGGTGGCAGGCAATGAGGCAGCTAGCAGGCTGAGTAGCTGGACACGCTCCTGGTCTGTCGGAGGATATTAGCGTTAGTGAGACACCTGCAGTCGACAGGAACAAGGACACAGGTGTCATCCTCCCTCCCAACGCTGCACTCACATCGGCACCATAGGACAAGTCATACCTCCCAAGACTGGCTTCACAAAAAAAAAAGTTCCCGGATGCTAATTCTTAAAATAACTCTTTAACTAGCCTGTCAAAGGCTAGGCCAGTTTTCTAGGTCCCCATGCTGGGCTGGGCAGGGCGGGACAGGCAACACTGGAGGCAGTGTGTTAGCATGAAGATCCATGGCGACAGGCTGCGTGGGGCTGAACAGAATCAATACGACAGTCACAGGGACAGAAAGAGCGGGGCTTTGGGCTAACAGTCCAAGCACATTGGTCAGATCATTCATCCACAGGAACAGCAGCACTGACAGCCAAGCCTGCAACACCCCTCGTGCTAAAATAAGAACATGAATGCATCAAGCCAGTAACAACATACATCAGACTCAATAGGTATTAAATACACTGTGTTAGTAAAGGCAGACAAAATCTTCTTTTTATAAAAAGTGGGTATTTCCAGAATCCTTAAAGTCTCGTCTTCATCTGTATGAAAAAATATTGCTCCATGAAAATGAATCCATAAAATATGCTTTTTCCTAATCCGAACAAAGATGGTAGCCAGAAATTCTATATGTTCTTGCTCAATATGAACAAAATATGATAAACCAAAAGTAAAAGGTTTATTATCAGTTATTATGTGATTTATTGTTTCTTTCCAATATTTTATATTTTCCATTCAAAATAGTGCCTTCACATTTTTTTATGTTTTACAAACAGATATGTCATTTTCAGCTACATATTAGAAAATACAGTTACAAAACTAAGGATAGCTACAACAACCAATGGCATATAACCAGAAGTTTAACCAATCAATGAGCACAGCTTTCTAAGTAGTCATGCCATAATAATCGGGGCAAATGAATCAGAAATGAGCCACAATGAGGAATTTAAATATCATGCGGTGATGTATTAAAAAGAAAAACTTTGTATTTATTGTTATTAAACCATTTGTGACATTTCCAGCTGCATCATCCAGCCCAAGTAGAAATACCTATTTTAGAAGAAAAGAAAAACAATTATATTGGTGGTGGTGATGATGATAGAGGTCTCTTACAGTTCTTTTATGATAAATGCACTTTAAACAAGAAATTGCAGTGTTTAGGTAAAGCTAGTGGATGAAGTGTTGGTGCTTGTATTTATTTAGCCCAGATGATATATTTTTTTCTCTCTAAGATCTACTGACTGAGTTCCCGTAGTTCACCTCTCCTTCTTTATCCTTGAACAGCAATTACACCCCTCGAATTACTGGTGGGTGTTGTCTCTCTCAGAGACTGGAAATGGGTTTTTTTCTCATTCTTTCTTTTTTCCTCTCTTGTTTCTGAATAAGATGACAGACAGTCTTAACGTGAAATAACAGGGTTTGGAAATAAGAGGCTGCCAAAGCACGTCCCCAGCTCTCACTAATAGCATGGAAATTGCAATTAATGTCGTTAATGGTCTTTAGTCAACCTTTTATCATGATTTGAGAAGGGCTCCATTTTAAAGAGCTCTTTTTTATTGTGATGATTTATTCTTTTATCAACCATCTCAGGGGATATATGAAAGGTCTGCATATTCTGCGTTTCATCTCTTCTGTTTATCTCACATTATGTCAGCCATTTTCAGGGGAAAATGAGGGAAGTGGCGCGATAATATTTTTAATGAAGAGTCTCTTAAAAACAGCGTCTGTCAGTTTTTCGTGCTGACTGTAAAGTATTACTTTAGGACCAAAATTACCGGCTCAAAGCTCCTTCTATCTGAAATTGAAGCTGTTTTCTACATACTGAATTTTTTTTTTAAAAGCAATACATGCTACATGACCAGAGTGATGAAGTATACCCTGTTTCATTCATTTTAATTAAAGGATAAGGCTGTTATTCTGATATTCAATACCTATGTTATTCTCAAAAAATCCCATAGACCAGACCAGCATCACGTCATCAAGCCCCAACTGTTAAGTCCACTCTCCCTTTTGGGGGGAAAGAATCGCATAACAAAGGGAGAGAAACAGGAAAATGCCGAAAAGCTGTTATTTCACGGGTTGTGAAACAAACAAATAAATATCTAGATTTGAGGTAAATGTCTAAATGCTGCTGGTGACAGTTACTACTGATGGATATCTAGCTTGAGTGGGAGGCTGCTGCAGTATAGTCATACATCAGACTGTCATCTCCAACTAAATCTCAGCCTAGATCAAACAGTTGGCTATTAACATGTTGGTTATTTACAGACATCACTTAGCCTAACGATATCTGGTGATCCAATCAAATATGTATAGATGTCCGGGTTAGCAATATCCCGCCACTGTGTTGGGTCATTGATCCACTTGGACAGTGGAAGACTCAAAGGGGCATGATCTTAATACTTTGTCTGTCCATGTAAAATGTAGCTACAGCCAGGAGATGGTTAGCTTAGCTTAGCACAAAGACTAGATAAACATCTCCTGGCTCCAGCTCAATATTTATCATACAGATATGAGAGTGGTATCAATCATCGCATCTAACTCTCAACCAGAAAGTGCATATTCCAAAATGTCAAACTATTCCTTCAATTAATGGAAAAGGCTGGTAATATTTTATAAATAAATTGTGCATTTAAAAAAAAAAAAAACTCAGTATTGTACTAAAACTGCTGATCACTTTAGTTTTTAACAAACATTACTCAAACATAAGTTAATGGCGCATTTGTTGTGGACTATTTTCACTGGCAGATTGATACATATTTGGTGCTTTAGTGGGTATTTACAGCAGCTGGACGGTGTATGTGGGATGACTCAAAATAAACAACAGTTTATTTAACAGTTGTTCATGATAATGAAGAAACATGGCGTCCAGCCCAACATTGTGACTCACCGATGTGTGTTGTGTTTTTAATACTTTTTGGACAATGGACCTCTGTGGCACAGAGGAATATGATATATCAGGTCTACACAGGCAAGACTTGTTAGTAGGATCAAGTGGTTGTTTGTTTTGTTTTTTGGGATTTGCTACCAGCAAGAAAAATATAGAATAGTGACAACCTTATCCTTAAAGACACTTCTATGCCAATTTTGTATTATACAGTATAATGTGTTACCGTAAAGTTAACTATGTCCTGTCTTATCTACACAGACAAATGGTGGCTGGCAAGATGCTCCGACTCCTTCGTCAGTGACATCGCCCACAGAAGGACCCGGAAGCGTTCATTCGGATACTTCCAACTGAATATATCCATCTCTACACCTCATCTACAAAAAACATGGACTGACCTTGCTATTCACAGTATTAAACAAAGGAATTCACTGCCCCACAGTTTGGAGAGGTACTGTGAAATCCTAACCAGAAAAAAAAAAGTTATATTTCCTCTGCTTATAACGTTGGACATTTGGGATACAAACAAAAAGTTTCACAATAAAAATCAAAACAATACCGCAATCAATGAAGACGTTTGTACAGATTTCACATTATATTCAGAGGGCTGGGATTGCTTATTTACTCGTAATGTTTTCACTCATAATGACGAAATGATATTATAAAAGTAAATAAATCAAATCATTGGTTTTAACTGAAAATACTTCATTCTACCTCTCAGCCACTAAAAAAATTTAAAAAATATGTCAGTGACCATTATTTGTTTTGTAAAAATGAAACTTGTCTTTGCAAGCAAGAGGCACATCTTCTTACTTACATTTTGTTGTCTCTCACCTATTCTATGGTACGCCATTTAGACTTAAATATTGCTCAGTTGTTTACAATGTGTGCTTGATAAAAGTATGTTCATCTTCCCCTCTGTCTCCGACGAGTCAAAACAGAGTTCTGTCAGGAGATTTAGGTAACCATGTGAAGTATGTTATCTGTAAAACAATAAATAAATACTTGTCATCAAATCGGACAAACTTGACATCATTCATTAAGATGGAGGATACATAAAAACAAATTATTTTTCACACTGTTGGTTTTGGTGCTGCAGCATATTGGTAGAGTGACAGACACATAATTGCAGTGAGAAAAACAGGTGATTTTGCTCTATGCTGGACAAGGAGAAAAACTTTTTAATTTACTTGAATCTTTTGTGATATTTGTTATTGTTTACCACCACTTCTACAGAAGAAAAGTTTCTGACGATGCTAAAATGCTGATGTAACCAAAACAAAACAGTGTGTCATCATGGAGTCAGATATAATATATTATTTATCAAATATATACAGCATTATGTCTTTTTCGTCTCATTTAAATCTCCGTCTTCTGTCATTTAGCTCTGGTGCTACAATCAAGTGAATAGAAAGAAATACGAGAAGAAATATCACTTTCAACAGAAGAGAAAGTTTGTCAAGTGTCATCTGTAACTGAGTTTGTTTTTCAATACATGAACCACAATCCACTTAAACAGGAAGTCATTATGTTAATAGAGTTTTACAGTGGATCCTAGCTCCTGAAACTACAGCACAGGTCCAGAAATGCTTCAGCATGGAGCCACTGATCATCGCCATGAAAGAAGCATCTGGATGCAGCTGAACTGCTGCTCGGTTCTAATGAGGACACTTTGATGTAAAGATTATGTTATGTTCCTCATTTTAATGAATGGTGTCCACTTATGGGCGTTTATCTACATACGAAGCATTCAAGTCAATATATTACTCTGTTGGTACTGCTTTAGTATCCCTAGAACTGACACCAAAACAAATATAGACATTTGAATTCATGCTTGTCTCTGATTTCTTTTCCAGTTTCAAACATTTATGAACATTGTAAATGTTACCCATTAAGCACTAAAGAAGTCATTATGTCAAATAATGTGTTTTCTGAGCGGTCTAACCCTGTTTATAGACACTTTTTATGTTGTGTGGCCTATTTGTGTTTTTGTATTTGATTATTTTTTTATGGTATGCTTAATGTAGGCTATTACTTTTTTTTTTGTTGCTTTCCTACTCTAGTGAATTAGCTCATGAACTTTCAACATGTGTTTATGTGCACCATTGTGCTTGACTTGACTTTGTTGGAAAGGGTTTTCAACACATTAAAAATAATATGTAATACAGCGAGATTTTACATCAGCATTTTTTCTTATTGTGGAGTTTACAAGAGAGCAAAGACTCTTCATTTTGCTCAGCAATACACGGAGACATTAGACGGCAATCACAGTCACTGGAATAACTGAAATTCACCCAAGGTTAGTAAATGCCAGTAGACATCAACTCTTGAATGGCTCTGCATGTTCCCTGCCTTCTATTATGGCTATGCACTCAGACAAACACATGCGCACTAAACCAAAAAGTTGATGTAACAGTGGAGAGACATAGGTGTCTCCAACAGCTACAGAAAGAAAGTCAGTGTTTGTCAGGAGTGAACAAACCTATTCAAAACCCTGTTTTCTACATTCTGAATATTTTTTATAAAGCAATACATGCAGCGATGTATAACCATAGTGATGCAATATATCATGTCTTATACAGTTTAATTAAAGGATAAGGCTGGTGATATTCTATATTTATGGTATTGTCAACAAAGACCAAAATGAAAAATGTCTGGTAACAAATACATATTTGCATTTTTTCTAACTCATCTAAAACAGCTGATCTCTGTAGATTTGAGCAAATACCAATATGTCACCCAGTGCAGCTGTGTGGGTCATCAAAGAATACAACAACAAAAAAGAAATAGCCAAATATAATGCATTTAGGACATCTTACACTCAGTTTTTGTCATCATACATATCTAAAATCTGAAGGAGAAGAACGGTCACGTCCTTGAGAGATCCTCTCTTCAAAAACTACCAACAACACCACTGACACTATCTGGCTGGACAGTTGCATGTCTGACTGAATTACTTTCATAGCAACTGAATATTCATAATTGGCTCAACAACAGGGGCAAGGGTATGAGGGAGCAGTTGGTTGTAAAGTCTGCGAACGGTCACAGGCCTTGACTGCTGAGTGAGTGTGAAATGCCAAAGCCAGACTGCACCCCTGCGCCTGGAGGGCAGCGAAGGAGCCAGTCTGCTCTCCCCAACAGAGAGGGCATCAAAAACAATCTGACAAGACTTCATCCAAAAAGATCTTCTGGCTTCGTTCAATGCTAGAACGCTCATCAGCAGGATTTTCACAACATCCAGCTGCTGCCACATCATCATCTGAAACTATCACTGGGAAATACAAATTAGAACAGTTTTCTGCCATTTTTGAGGGATTTTGTCATGCAGCATAGTTTTTACACCTCCTCATTCCTCAGGGGTGGTGACACAGTGCACGCTGATTGAAATCTAATGTTGATGTTGACATCTGCCTCCCCAGCTGTCATTGTGCTGCTGTTTATAATTACAGCTGCTGTAGAAGAGCATGGGTGGGTGGCTCAGACACCTTGTCTCCCCCTTTCAACGGAGCCCAGCACACTGCTCTAATGTGCAGTGACACAACAGCCCAGACCCCGCTGCTGCTGCTGCTGGACTAACTGACCACATGAGTCCCTGGGTGGTTCATCCTAAATTCACTCATTTACACACTGTCACACAGACACCAATTAATTTATATTGTGCATGGGAGACTGGGTGTGGCAACTGGAGCCTTTACATTACAGGCTGCCAAATCTCTTTTTTCTTCCTGTTTAGGCAAATAAGATGAGACAATGTTTGAAAATATGGGGATATTGACATTACAAACAAAACGTTTTGATGAGAACAAAAGCAGTGTACAAACAGGCTGGACGTGTCTGTCCCTCTCCACAAGGTGGCGATGTTAACATGTGTTCACATAATTCACAAGATGAAGGTGGTATTTAAAACAAATGGAAGGCGTACATTTAATTATTGCTGCTTGTATTCTGCTCCTCACTTATTTCGTTTCCTCAGTTACCCTTGCGCAAAACTAAACACATGTTTTGTCCCGAGGGTGATGATAATCTTCTGTTTCACTTTCCTGCCAGCCTCTCTCTTCTCTCCCTCTGTGATGCAGATCATTCTCATTCTCACATTTGATGTGTTTCTTACTTTCTTAAACAGCGATAGTTGAATGATGTCTTTGGTTGAAGTACTTTGTTGAGTATTTCCATGTAACTTTATATTCCTACTTCTACTACATGTAAGAGGGAAATTGTACTTTTTACTTAACTAAATTTATTTCACAGTAGCCGTCGATTAAGATTTTACATCTAAAAAATGGCAGTTTCTAAGATATGATGTATTGTTAGGGATTTAATTACTCTCAAAAAGTAGTTAAGATTAGCTCTCTATCAACTATCAAATGCTGCTTAATGCCTCAGTAATAATACGTCAATATTAACTCTGAAAGTGGCCATTCTGCATAATGAGTTTACTGTGAATCTGTGGTGGAAGAAGTACTCAAATATTTTACTTACAAGTAAAAGTAGCAATGCCACAGTGTAGAAATACCTTGTTACAACATGTTTTACTTACACAAGTAAGTACAAGTATTAGCGTCACAACAGTCTACTCACGATACAAAAAGTAAAAATAGGCCTACTTATGCAGAATGGCCCATTTTAGTATAATTGTTGATGTATTAATGTGTGCATCACTTACATATTGCAGATAATGAAAGTGTTAAAGTCTGTGTCCCCCCGCTATGCCTACCGACCCCAGATCAGCCATCAACTTCCATATTAAAGCGGCAGCCATGTGGTAGGCCTAAATAGTTGTAGCCTTATGTTGCCCCTGGTGGCAGCAGTAACACAACACAGAGGGATGTAGAGGGAAAGAGGGAACATGATGCTCCTCCTCTCTCCGCACGTTGCCAAATCCTTCTGAAAGTTTGCTCTAACACTTACCCCAGACAAGAGACGTTTTTTGTGTTTCGGCAGGAAAACAACATGGCAGACGTTGCCGTCCAATCCGACGGAAGAAGCGGCGGGATTGTGGTAATTAAATGAGAAATATAACACGACAGGGAATGCAGGACAAGTGCGGCATGGTGTCTGACAGCGCATGAAAAAGTTTACTCCGTTATGGATGCACACACAGGGAGTTGAGCTGCACACTGAGACAACTTAGCGCAACTATGTATTTACTGGAGAGGCACGTGTGCATCTCAGGCAGGCAAAGCTTGCAACTTTGTTATCAAACTCGTTTGGTGTTTTAGCTTTCTAATGTTGTAGACGATCAACAATGAAGCAATAATGTTTGCGTTTCTCTTTTTCCTCCCAGATTAACGATGGCTGGCCAGGCTACAGTTTAGACCTCTTCAGCTATCCAGCTCACTACTCCGGGGATATAGACTGTGTCATCATTCCGCATGGCGTGATTATGGACAGGTATAACACCAAATCCAGCTGCCTATCGATCAGCCGATGTTTGAGCTTCCCAGATGCAACGTTAGATGTTTCTGCTGCGTAGTTGCGTTAAAGCTATACCCGGCTTTTGACAGATCTGAGGGATTCTGGGAAGATTGAGGGGACATCATTTGTTTTAGACTGTGGTGGGGTATTAAACTGTTCTTATTTAGGCAAAATGATCACTGTAATGCTGAACATTTCTTTGGTAATAATGCTCAGAATTAGGGCTGCAACTAATTATTTTGACTATCGATTAATCTGCCGATTAATTGTTTTGTCTATTGAACGTCAGAAAAAGTGAAAAAAATGAATTTATATTTTCCCACATTCCAAGGCGACATCTTCAAATGTATCATTTGTCCGACCAACTATCCAAAACCCAAAGGTATTCAATTTAAAGCTGTATGACAAAGATGAGAGTAAAATCTTCACATTTAAGAAGCTGGAACATTTTTTTGTTTAAGAACTGTCCAAAACGATTATTCCATTATCCAAATAGTTGCGATTCATTTTCTGTCAACAGACTAATCATTGCAGGTCTAATCAGAATCCTTAATTTCGCCTACATAAGTATGTAAACCAATAACACAGAACATTAATATTATATTATTCCATTGAAAATTGAATATTACCCAGCTGTATTAAAGTAGTTCTTGTGTTCATATCTGTGTTATAAGCCTGTGGTCTAACCTTCCACCAAATTCCATTGAAATTTGCAACTGTTTTTGGGATGCATTATCTCCTTTTGTAAAAGATGGTCCAGTGTACCCTTTGCTAAAGGAGATAATAAAGGAAGCAGTGAAGCTCCTTTAACATTTAGAGACTTTGACCATCTTATCATGGCTGCCACTTAGATACTTTGGGGTCATTTCACTAAGTTAGAAACATTCTAAGCAAAAAAGACTATTCGGCCGCAGCCCACAACTTTTCTGTATAACATTTGTTTACAGGACTGAACGTCTGGCTCGAAACATCATGGATGACCTGGGGGACCATGACATTGTGGTGCTGTGTGTGCTGAAAGGAGGCTACCAGTTCTGTGCAGACCTGGTGGACAGGATCAAGGCTCTCAGCCGCAACTCCGACCGCACGATCCCCATGAGAGTCCACTTCATCCGGCTCAAGAGCTACCTGGTGAGTCTCTGCCTACTGCTACACGGGCAGCACTCACACTGAGTGACATCTGAAAATGCACTCTTCATGTTTAAGATTATCAGTCATGATGGTTCCCATGAGTCCCATGACTTAGTCAGAAGTTTGTTGTTATTTTATACATCATTATGAGAGTGGTATCTTTGTGTAACGTTGCCTATGTTCAATGTGCTGTTTTCATGTGGCCACTGAAGCCCAGGCAAAGGAGAAAAATACCGCAGACTTTGAACTTAGTATACAGATGATATAATGTGATTACCCTATGCGATAAAATACAGTTTGACCTTAAATCCATCATTTGTTTCCTCAGAATGACCAGTCGACAGAGGATCTTCACATACTCGGAGCAGAGGATTTGTCTTTTTTAGCTGGAAAGGTAATACTCTTCTTATCTACACTGTTGAACGCAGCTCCACTCTTGATAAAGAATTGCATCTCCCGTGAGTCCAGTGTAACATTATTATAAGCTCTGTTACAATAAAACAAATTTTGATAAGTGGCATGGAGATGGTGGGTATATATGGCAACCTCAAGAGGGCATCCTTCCCTCTAATGTGCTATCTCTCTCTCTATCCTGAGTAAATGATTCAGTGCTTCCGTGAAGGAGATCAAAGATGGCAGTTTCTGACAAACCCAGCGGTGATCAGATACCAACTGTTGTAATGTAATTGTTTAAAGGCCTCCTCCACTTTATCTCAGTGGAAAATGTAAAATCTGTGTAAATGGGAGCATATACTTGCTATCATAGTAGATCAGGAGGATGACAGTGGTCTAGTTGTTAGAGGCTCACTCTTCATCTGCTTGTCTTGTTAACGTCTTATCCGAATTAGTACATTGTGTGTGTGTGTGTGTGTGTGTGTGTGTGTGTGTGTGTGTGTGTGTGTGTGTGTGTGTGTGTGTACAGGTACCAGATCTGAGTGTAATACGACAATGAATAGCAAGTAGACTTTGCTTAGACTTAATATTTATATTATCATGCAAACAAGTCCAAAATCCCCAAGACACTCATTTTAGTGTAACATAAAACAGAGAAAAGCAGCAAGTTCTTACATACAAGAAGCTAGATCCAGAGAATATTTGACCCTCCGGTGTGAAAAATGACTTAAACGATTAATCTTAAGTATCAAAAATAGTTAGTTATTTGTTATTTGCACATAGCTTGTTCAGCGTTACAGTGATCATTTTATAAAAGTTATGCCTAGATCAGAACAGTTTAATACCCCACCATAGTCCTCAATCTTCCCAGAATCCCTCAGATCTGTCAAAAGTCATGTATAGCTTTAACGCAACCACGCAGCAGAAACATCTAACGTTGCATCTGGAAAGAGAAATGCAAACATTATGTTGCTTCATTGTTCTTCGTTGTTGATCGTCTACAACATTAGTAAGCTAAAACACCAAACAAGTTTGATCACAAAGTTGCAAGCTTTGCCTGCCTGAGATGCACACGTGCCTCTCCACAAAATACATCTAGGTGCACAAAGTTGTCTCAGTGTGCAGCAACTGCCTGTGTGTGCATCCATGAAGGAGTAAACTTTTTCACGCGCTGTCGGACACCATAGCAGCACAACAGTCAAGTGACTGATAAAATAGAAGACTAGGTCATCTCTTTAGTAAGTCATCTTGTTAATCTTGGTTTGGCTCACGGGAACCAAAGCTTATACAACAGCATTTAAAACAAACATCACTCTCCCGAACTAACTCGAAGATCTGATATGTAGCTTTTGTCCAGGTGTTTGTTCAACTGATGTAGACATTAATAAATTATGTAACTCGTCTGCGGCTTGATGGCAGAGTGTGCTTGCACACACACACACACACACACACACACACACACACACACACACACACACACACACTTACTTTTTCTCTCCACACATCTGTGCATACAGTATCTGCTTGTGTGTGCACATAGATTAATTACTTAACCACTACGATAGGAGTCATAAGTCAGCAAGAGTATTTCTAGGTAATATAAATCAGCTGATCTGAACACTCACTGTCACGCAACCCCCCCACACCCACCCACCCACACACACACACACACACACACACACACACACACACACACACACACACACACACACACACACACACTAATATGCCTGGTGGCCAGGCGTGGCATAAATACCTGAAACATGAATAGGATATGAGGTAGTAAGCTTGAGTCATAGCCGGCTGCTTTGCTCACAGTATTTTAAGAGTGCTTGTGAAATCCCTAAGCTCCCTGTGATGTACGGCTAAATTTAGTCACCTGTTTTTAACAGAATGCTGCAATGTTTTGCTGGAAGAAGTGAACCAATTGTGTGACAAGGAACATATAAGATAGTTCATGTTACGCCTTTGCCTCCCTACAGTGTATCTAACAGTAGCTTTTAATATACTGCTTATTCCTTTATATTATCCCAGGGTTTACTGCACTCTAAATAAATCTGTATGAATAATGAGGCCTAAACAAATCACAATTACATGCTTGGCTGAACCCTTTGTTTCGTGGAGTAAACTGCACACAGTTAATGTTGCAGTTAAAGTTTTTTTACCGTGACCTAGATAAGTTGATCCGAAGCTTGGATTGTGACTCTTAATATAAATAGTGCCCAGTTGTCCCAGTTGATTAGACAAACATTTGCAGAATCTCAGATATTTCAGTGTGACATTCAAAGAATGACTGTATGGACATAGATTTCCAATGTGGTCTGACATTTTTCTGCTGCGTTCATTTCCTTGCATAATCACTGACATCATAAAATGTAATAACATCCTTACTGATGTAGCACTTGCTTTAATAAATGTTGTTGGTTATTGCCCATGTTACAACACTTCTGCTTTTACTCATCTCTAAAAAAAAACTGGAAGCTCATAGATGATAATTTCCTTTTAGATTTATTTTTCAATAAATACTTCGTTGTTGTACAACACAAGACTTGGCAATACAGGTAATTCTTTGTGTCTTGTTTTTTTACTGAACATGTATAATTTGCTGCTGTTTAGATCACCAGCTTCATGTTTTTTTTTTACATTTGTCTGTGAGACTGTTATCTTTGAATGTACATGTGGTGGATCAGAAGATACAGCTGTTTCTTTATCTGTTCCTAACCAAGAATATTTGTTTGCTTTCCTCCCTCTCTTCTCCCCAACATGCTCTTATAAGAACGTACTGATTGTGGAGGTGAGTCAACCATGTTTGTACTTCTCTGTTTTTCCTCTCCACCAAATGGGCTTATTGTATTCCTTGCCGTGATTGGCTATCCAGGTCATGGGTCCCAAGTTTAATTTTCTTCTACAGGACCTGAGTTCAACATGAGGGAACTTTTTAATTGGCTGACCTATATTTGGCAAATAAGAGCTGTTTTTTCCAACATGGTCATAAACTTTCTCTTGTTAGCCTGTATTGGGGGAAAGGTGCTCTAGGGAAGGAATGACATTTACAGGGATGGAATCAATATGGTCATTCAATCATGGTTACTTACTGTATAGACTTTGCATGATTAAACATTTTGAAACATCAGTCAGTGCTTAAACATCTGGGAATATGCCCTGCAGTCATTCACTGACTATGGCTGCTATTGCAGATTCAAGATTCAAAATCCTTTATTAATCCCACAATGGGGAAATTCACACTGTTAAAGCAGCAAGGGCTATGGGAAAAGTACAAGACACAGATAAACAAACAATAAATAAATAAATAGAATAAATAGTAAAATGTATTTACAGTATTGCAGTATTGCATAGTCCCATTTTATTGCAGTTAGTAATGAATCCTTTTTAAGACTTGTATTTTCTTTGATTCTTTATTCAGTATGACAAGTGTCTTCTTAAATATGACAATGGCCATGTATAATGTGAAAGGGGTTCCTCATAATGATAAACCCACAGAGAAATATCACCCAATTCCCAGTTCCCCTTAGCTCTAAGGAGTGTTTTTTTACATCTTTCAGCTCTTTGTTTTGGTTTTACGGTGCACATATTTACTGTGTTGGTTCCATTCTCTTCTGGGTTGTTTTTTACTTCAGCAGACTAAAAAGCTCTTGAGAAACCCACTGTACACTACCTGCTTAGCACCAAGCAGCAATATGTCAATGTTGTGTTAAAAGCTTGTTGCGCTGCCTCCAAGTAGCCAAAAAAAAGCAAAGAATGCAGGTTTAAGTACTTTAGATACTGTAATAGAATAATTTGTCATCTACACGGAATTGTTAAAATCAGCTTTTTACTTTTGAAGTAGTATTCAACTTATCTCAGTCCCTTCAGAAAAACGCAATTATGCGATTGCATAATTCAATGCATAAGTCCGCATATTTATGTGGGGGGCGCATTTTTTTCAAATACGCCGCACTTTCGCCACATAAATTGCCGATTTCCGCGCAAAATATGCGGGGCTTGCATGATTTCATAATCCCCGCACTTTAAGTTAAGAAACAGCATTCTATGTGAGAAAGAGGGACACTAGTGCTTTTTCCAACAGCATTTTCCCTCTGCTCATATCCTGTCACAAGTGTAAAATGTTTAGTGTAAGTGTGTAAGGACAATCATTTCTATATAAAGGACATCTATATCACAAAGATGATAAAGCATACTTCAGTGGCTTAGTTCCACCGCTTCTTTTACCTCTTTCTGGTGGAAGAGGTCAGAGGAGTTTTTATGTTAATGTACAGTAAATCTCCTTTTTCCAGTGGAAGTCAAGTAATTTTAGAGAATGCTCATAAACAGTTATGTAATTCAAGTACGGTGTGACCAACTTCTCCCTTTTCACTTGTACTCCAGTGTGAGATGAATCTGTTTTTCGTTTGTACTTCCGTATTGGCAGTCTCTTGCTTTCTCAATCCAGTTTTTCTAATTTTCCCTTTACAGGCCATTGTAGGCACGGGGAAGACAATGAAAGCTCTCCTGAAGCATGTTGAAGCCTTCAGGCCCAAAATGATCAAAGTAGCAGGGTAAGTTATGACTGTTAAGACCTCAAAACTAAACCAGCCCAGTTGTCCTGCTTTGTGAATCACTCAATGTCCGCCTTCCAGTCTAGACAAGGAGAGAGAGAGGGAGAGACAAAGAAAGAATAAGTGACTGTTTTGAAATTAAAACCTATCCTACGTGACAGGTAGAAAGAGATATTGTATGATAAGGCCTGCTTTTATTTCCCCAGATTGCTGGTGAAGAGAGTGCCACATAACTCAGCATGTCTTCCTGACTGTATGTACTGTACCTGACCAACGCTTTCATGTGTTTATGAGTCAGTGGTTCATTCACATTTTCAAAGAAAATGCTTGCAGCTTGTTATTCAGTGAGTCAGTGGACCATGGAAATATTTGCAATAAATGTTCCACTTTGTCTTTGATTTCAGATGTCGGCTTTGAGATACCCGATCGGTTTGTGGTTGGATATGCCTTAGACTACAATGAGTATTTTAGAGACTTAAATGTAAGTCAATGCCTTTTTTTATTTTAGACAACAGTGACTGTTTAGTGAAGAGGTCATAATGAGTGTCTAGTAACCATCATCAAATAAAGACATTTTTGTATTGACTATTCTTTATCCCTTTTTGTAGCATATCTGTGTGATCAGCGAAAGTGGGAAGATGAAATACAAGATTTAAAAAAAGGCCGGCAAAAGGAGGCGACTGTCACACAGATGTCATCTGACAGCAAGCCTGAACATTTTCCCTGAGATGCCATTCACTTACAGCTGCTATCGTGACATTTGATCTCAAGCATCCCCTGTTTTGTTATAACATTCCTTCTGTGAAACGTTAATCTGTTTAACAATAGACACTGACATTTAACTGGTAATTTTAGCAAAGCATGTGCATACTTTACCATGTTTTTCTAAGTTGCAACTTCATTCTTCATGTTTACAGAAGTAATTCATTCGGTAGATGTTTATGCTAGGGTACTACTACTGTTTGCCTTTGTTAGCTTGACTCCAACACAAATGCCATCTCAATTGTACTTTACTTTGTGTATGCAATGTAATTAACTTCATAATCATTACCTGTATGAATGTGATAGATTTTTTTTAAGTCAGTGTGTGATGAGGTAACAAAGGAAACTCTGCTTATTTTAACATGAAAGGGAGTTGTTTTATTAGGAAAGTAGTGATATACTGTAATTCTACATTTTCTACACCTGTACATTGCCTTTTTTGATGTTTCATTAGGTAGTTCTCCTGCTGTCACCTTTAACGCTCAGGGGCAAACAAAGTAGTTTTGTAAAAACTAAGTGCACTAACTACATTACACAAACTACTGACAACTATGTACCCCTTATTGTTTTTAAGTATTTGAGTTGTAGTGGGGTACTTTTGTCATTTCTGCATTTCCTTTTATAATTTAACATACCAGTAAAGTCTTTTTTAGCATTTCTGTGTTATCTACTGCATTATTCTCACATTCTCTGTTGCCTTACGAAATGCATTTTCAGATGTTGATAAAAATTTAGTTTAATGTGGTGTCTTGGTTGAGCTCATGAGATAAACCTTGTGTGTTGTTGTATGTTTTTCTTAGGCTAATGATGATATACAAAAAGAGGGCTCATTTAAACATGTTGAATGATGTGTTTAAATCATGTCTTTTTATACAATCCTCATAGTATTATACTGCTGGTGAAGATAATAATACAGAAAACTGGCTCATTTTTTATTTTTATTTATTTCTTTCTTTTTCGAAAACTGGCTTCTTGAAGGACTCCTCAATTTCTAAAACTCTTTAAACCTTTTGTCAACTGGTGTATCATTGTATGTTAGGACTGGCCAAAGCTGCAGCCTGAACCATCAGGTTACCATTCTTTGATAAGAAAATAATAGTTAAACTGCAAATGAACTAGTAAAAGGAACAAAAGAAAGTCCGTTGTGTTGAGCTGCTGTGCTCTTTGTACACACCTGACATATGACTCCGGTCTTTAAGCAGGTAGCACAAAGTCGCATAAAAACAAAACCGTTTTTTTTCTTGGTACTGAGGTCTGCTGGGGATTACAGTGAATTGACTCTCTGACCTTTTAACTGAATTTAGCTCTAAGAATGAAAGACTTGATGAAGTAGGCCTACTCCAATAGAATTGCATTACATTATTACCATCCTAGGTTTTAGTTAATACGTCTGCAAGTGGAAGACGTCTTCAGAGTCACACACTGTAAAAAAAATAAGTCAAGGCCCTGTATTTAAAATCTTTCTTGAGATAGATACAGTGTACAAAAATTAACAAAAATAAGGTATGCAGAAAATGGTCGATAAATATTATATTGTTATTGGATCATGGTTACTGATGCCTTAATGTGTAATACCATTTTATCTGAAGCTAATTTCAACTAATTTTTATAGCGTTTGTAGTTAAATTGTTAATGCATCAGTTTATAAACCGATCACAAGTTTTGAATGTAAAATCTGAACCTGCAAAGAAAATATTCACTATAGCAAATAAATGTAGGGGAGGAAACAATAATAATTCCCTCTGATAGCCTATGTAGTAGGGCAAAATGTAATGTAATGTTTTGGTAATTAAATAGTCTAGGCTATATGAAATAGTAAGCCTATTTTGATGACTCCTATATGAATTAAATAACAAGAAACGTTATGTCAAAATGGTATGTCAGTAGGCCTACAGTATTTGGTTAAATGTAGCCTGGTTATTCCAACACTTTTTTGGAAGTATAGTTCAGAGATGTTCATGGTCAGGACGGCTATACCAGGTTGATAGAGAAAGACACTATTACTATCTCTATGGCTCTGGGCTATACCAATTGAATTGGCCTGACATTTACGAGTTATTTTCCAAGGCTTCTATCGACGGTACTGGAAGTAGAACTGGCTGGACAGGACAGCTTTGTGAAAGTCTCCTCCCTAAACTGACCTCCGCAACAAAAGCTGCCAATCCTAAGAACAGGTGGTCCCTTATGGTGGAGAAGAATAGAAGGGACATTTGTCAGGGTCCTGAAAATCGGAGTATTTATTTTGGTCTACAGCCACAAATTGTTCAAGATTGTAAGTAGTTAAGGACTGTCGGTGTTAATATTTCATTTGTATTATCTGCTTTGGGGAGTTGGCTGTACAATGGCTGCACGATGAGAGCAAAGATTATATGCTGTAGGCTACTGTGAACTCAAATTCCTCATCCACATGCCAGCCCTACTCGACCTCACTTTGAACCAGGACATGTGACTCTTCGTTCAGCCTGGTCGTTTATATAAAACGAAAGCGAGTATGAGAAAAGCCTGAAATGTTGACAGCGTGTCTGTTACTTCTACTTTTTCGTCCTTAGACAGCGTCTGCTTGCTCACGACTTGTTGAACTCCATTGGAACGGTTAAAAAACACCACCTTTTACCAGCGCAGTTTACTTTTTGTAAACTCGCACCTGATTGGCCTGGTCAAATACAACGCCGCTTGTGATTGGCTGAGAGTGTCCTGTTGACCGAAGGTGGACTCCCAGAGAGTCGGGAACGCTGGAAGCTAAAATTTTCAGCTTCAGAACTGCACCATGCGCCTCCCCTGAGTGGGTTTGGAATAATCACCGGGAAGCCGTTTGTACTCGGAACTATGTTAAATTATGACAACGCCTGACCATCTTGAAGCTACCACGCTATGATTTTACTTGGTTTTCTCGCATTTATGGACAACCTCCGCCGCTCTTGCCCGCCTATAATGACGCTTCGCAACTAACGTTACACAGGTAACTTTGTTTAAACTCCAGCCGTTAGCATGGATGCTAACCGCAGCGTTAGCAGCCTGTTGCCTCAGTTGGTTTGGTTGTTGCTTTTACCCACTTTACAAACTTTACAGGTAGCGTTCGCGAAGTATATACCGTGGAAAGTGGCTCCATTGTCTTGTATCGCTATTTTAACTTTGTTTGTGCTGGTATTTTATTAAAAGTAACAAGGGAAAAGCTACTTTTGTTGGTCGCTTGAGAACAACAGCTCGACACGCTCTGTTCGTGCCTCAGTTGACCATCGATCTCAAACAAGAGAAATGCAAATTCACCATCTCTAAATCACATTACCGGTGGTTTTAAAATTGAAATACAACATTATAATGAACGTATGTGATTTATGCTTTATAATCCCAGTTTTATATGTTTTTGTAACTTAATTTCAAATGTGACGGACATTTACTTCGCCCTGCCTTCCGTCTACAGTCCACTTGTTGCTGGCCATTCATTATGCAGTGTTGACTATCCACGTTATTGTGCTATAAGCTGAAGACAGCAAGCCTAAATTGTTGTTGCGGCGATGATTTGGTTTGTCACATCACTGTCTTCACCACTTTCACTAAACTTAAGGTTATATTTAATTGAGTATTCATATGGCTTGGAGTACTTTTGTAACAGTTAGCAGCTTTGTTAACCAACTTGTTCTCACACTTCATCATAAGTGTTCCATGTTATTACTCCAAGTCAGCCTGTTTCCCAGCGTCTGTGTAAAGTCACAAACATCTCGTAGAAAATAGAATTAGGGTAAAACCTGTTGCTAATTGTCCGAAATTTAGCTCGGATGGTCAACTATTATGTGCGTTCAACAACTGAGGTATTGAGTCATGTTGTTTCACAGACGCTTGAACAGCGTGAGATGCTATATTTGAGCTGTTAACTTGAAGATATGCCTGTTAGTCAACAAAACAAAATGCAGTAATAACATATGTCTCTGCCCCCTCTCTATAAAACAGATGGATTAAGAAGTCAAGCAAGAATGGAGGTGTAAATTGCACAGAGTGGAACATATTTTTTGCATCCTGCTGGAGCTACCTTTTCGATATGGCCTCTTCACGGATAACAGGATTTTAAGTGAAGTTGAATGATGGCATCACGTTGGGTTCATTCTTGTGAAGATGAGGAGAGACAACAAGCAAGATCTTCTTTCTGTGAGGTAAACAACAACAACTCAAACCTCAGAATTTGTGCATAATTTGTAAAATGTTGAATGACATTTTCTTTCATGAAACTGATCTTTTGGGGCAATTGACTCTCTGGTTTCTCTCTCAATTTGGTGTTGCTTGGGAAGTAGTGTGTTTGACACTTTAGCCTAGCAGTTTGTGCTTGTAACAACTCCTGCTGGATTGTTTTTTCTCTTTATCTCACCAGTGCTTCATTATTTTGGTTCTTTTTGATAGTTATAGCCATCAGATTTTAACTGTGCTTTCTAATTTTTCTTGTAACCTGCTGGGATTGATCATTGAGGGTGTATATATCAAAACACAGGTTTCTGTTGCAGAACGAACAGTATTTGATTAGATTAGACATTTTTAATCAAACTCCTCACTGATGGAAGTGGAAGGAGACAATGACATTGAAGCCGTTTATTCAAGACCCTTTCAGATTTCTAAGCTGTGACCCCTGTAATACCAGACAGGACACCATCTGCTCCTTTGAAAGCGTGTCGCCTGAATGAAGACCTTCATAGTAAACAAGTAGCAACCCTGTACTTTTTGAAATGGAAAGGCACCTATTTATAGAATCCGTAGTTTTCTTTCATTCCTTTTGATTGCGTTTAATCTAATATTCAGCTCTTCACTTTAGCCTTCCTGCTTCTCTGTGAATAGTATGTAAATGAGGAATCTAAAGCTCTTTATGTTGACACTTCAAACAGACTAGATGTATGGAATTTGATTTTAGATCATTAGATGGAGCACAGGAGATAGGAGGATATTTCAGTTCTCAACACAAAATGAAATCAGTTAGTGTGTAAGAGACTCTGTCTTGATACGTTTGTTTTTAATTTATTTGTATGTCTGAGTTTTTCCAGAGGTCAAGAGATTTTTTGGGAAGTATAAGATTACAAATCAAGAACAAGAGTCCCTTTTTAATAGGCGGAAATCAAGCACAATAATATTAGAGCACAGAGCTCATTCAGAAGTCATACTGCAGATACAGCTTGTGTTGCATCCCTGTCTTTTTCACTGTCACAGCAAAAGAAAAAACGTGGATAATGTTGCTATTACAGCCATCTGGATACAGGCTCTTCTAATGAGTTTAATAAATTAATCTAATAGCACTTAACAATTCAGATGCAGAAAATGTGCCTGAAAATAACTCTTTAAAAATGTATGACAGTGTATGGTGTGAGAAAGAAACTCAGTGCAGTCAGTGGAAATCCTTCATTTAGCAGTCCCTCTAATAAGGCTACTACCACACAAACCAATTCATGTGCTAATTTTGAGCCGGAAACCCCCTGGAGTCTATGGTCCTGGTATTTTCGGGAAATGATGGCACTGTGGATTTCATGACTTCAGAATTTCCAAAGTGGATGTTTTTTTGGAATCACCTCATCCTCCAACGCACGCAACAGTTTTGTTGAAATTAATTGAACTGGGATCTTAAATGGGATCAAACATTTAGTGATATTTAGAAGTCTCTATTCTATTTTTCTGAAAAACATATTTGACTGTCCCTTTTTTGTCTCCCAATGGTAGCTACTTTCATGCTTGTGAGACAACATTTAGCCATCCTTCTCTTTATAATACTGTACTAGTCATGCAGCCTTTTATCTTATATTTAACTTGATAGAAAGATAATTTATTAGTTGAGTCAAGAGTTTTGGTTGCTGGTGGTTTGATTTTTCCTCTACACTGGAGTGTTTGTCTGCTTTATCAGCTGAATAGTGCATGGTATTCAAACATTGCAGCTGCATTCAAATAGAAGACAAAGTTGGCTTAATGTCTCCCTCCTTTACTTGGATTCCTCTGGTCAGATATTGAGTTTGCAGCACAGCGATTTTCGATTGGGTGCTGATCAGGATGCTGTTTCGTAATATGTCTGTGGTAGGGTTTTCTATTAGCCTAGGGTCTTCATTGTATCAAACTATATGGTATGATTCATTTGTGCCTCCAATCTGATGAGTAGACTTAATAATACCTGCACTTCAGCTTGCTAAGCTCCAATAGAATGACAACAATGAGAGTGGAGTGAAATGAATTACTGTTTCTGATGATGAAGCATGAATTATATTTAGCACTGTAGGGGGCTATTGACAAATAGACCCCCCCTCTCCCCATGTCCCCACAATCTTGGCCTCATTAAAGCTCAGTGTTTTATCTTATTAAGGCTGGCTGCCTTTTACAGAACCCTCTGCGCAGGCATCGTATGGCTAACTGATGGCAATCGGAAGGGAAAATTGACCTTCAATTGGATAGAAGTCTGTTACTTCCTGTTGCCTTATGGTTGTGTCTGTGATGTCTCAGGGGAAAACATAAAAGATAGGCTATGTGATTCAGTTTTTCCTCTTGCCACAGTTTCTGTGCAGTAAAACATCATCAATTGTCAATGTGATCTTAGATGGAAAAGCCTGTGATGTTTTCTGTCTTGTTTAAATAGCTCACCTCGTAGCTTGAACACTGCATCATTGGAGATGCATAAATAAAAAGAGGATCTTTTAGAGAGCTGACAGCTGTTTTCCTTTTGTCCGAGCAACTGCTCAATCCTGCTAAATCCACTCCTTATAAGCAGTGTGGAAGGTTAGAGATGTGTGCTGTTACCCAAAACAGTGGTCGCAATGTCTTTGGTTAAAAATCTCAAATATTAACATTTCATGCAAGCAAAACATATTTACAAGTCAGCAAGTGTACATTGTACAGCTTTGGCAAAGCTTTGTGAGAGAAATAACTTAACAGCTGTTTTTTCAAATCACTCTCCTCAGGAAACCAAAAGCATCAGTAATTTCCTCCCACAGATGAGAGTGGGAGCAGTCCAGCCTCATGGCTAAGTTCTGCTTTAGACATTTTACTTGTTACTATAGAACTCATGTAGACTTTTTACTTGTTACTACAGAACTCACTTTCTCTGAGAAGGCATGGTTGCTGGCCTATTTATTTATTTTTATTCTGCATTTAGACTTATGCAAGAGTTAGATACACAGCCTTAATTGATTCAGTGTTACTGTTTCCAGCAGATGCAGTGTGGCACCATATGTTTTATTCGGTTGTTTCTGGGCTGCTTTTTCCTGGGTATTCCAGGAAGTGTGGAAATAAGTATTTTGTGTGTGCTTGTATTCAAATTTATTAATTATCTATTTTATGAACCACAATTTTACTTGTCTGTGTCCCATCTATATGTTACAACTAGAAGTGTGGCATGCACAAAACACACACCAGTTTCCACATAGGCTGAGTAATGATGCTCCTAACCTTGTCTTGCACTACATGGCTGGAACGCCCAGGTCTCACCAGTGGCTCTCTGTATCATTATCTTTGGCTTTTCACAGTTAAGTGCTTGGTTTGGATGGGATGTGGTGTAGAATTTAGCAGCCCACAGAGAACTAGGTTTTTTCACATTTTACTGTACCTGTTTGATGTTTTTAGAGCTGATGTCATGTGGCGCTTACAATGTGTCATTTGGTGATTTCAGCAGAGGTTTTTTAAGAGGTCATGCAGTGTGGTTTCATAATATTTGTTAAAATGAAAAAGGTGGAAATTCCAGTTCTTTTTCGGTGTGCACCTAGCCTCTAGATAACATTTGTGGTGTGTAAACAGCTGTGTATGTACAGCCTTTCCCCTAAAATGTTGGATGTTAGTGGGTGGTATTGGTCGGCCTGCCTTTTAATCTCTGTGGTAGGGGAACCACCGATGTAGTCACCTTACAATCTCTCAGAAAATGGAAGAAGTGTAACCGCACTTGCGACCGCTTTCGAGATGGAAATTAGCAATTCAAATGATAAAGATTGGTGTATCCCCTTTAGTCTACATAACATGTCATAGCATAACTGTTCATTTATCATACCGACTGAAACTCAACTTCTAATAAATCACAAAACAAATACACCAAAAAAATATGAACTAAATCGGGAAGAGAGAAGAGAAACGGGTATATATCTCTTCCGGTGTGTGTGTGTGGTTTAACTCCGAAAAGGCAGTTAACCACAGGTTCCCGTTAATGTTATGATGGACATGTGTTGTGATAAACAAACGATCCGTCAACGGTGAAATAAAAACCTCTTATTTACGGGACCGGTCTAAAAGACCTCCGGCTTCCAGCAGGGTCTCTGAGCGTGACTATCCGAGCGACGAGCTAGCGGCTCCGGCAGGCGCAAGCTGGCGGCCGCCTCACTTCATGGAGCTCCGAAAACTTTGGAGCAAATTGTCAATTCGGCAAAGATTTGCGCAAGACTGCCTATATTCGAAATCTAAACCGTTCATTTCTCGCCTAAAATGTTCTCAGACGTGAATTTAGTGATGAATAAGATGACGAAAATTGTTAAAATTGTCCCGTTTTTAGGCTGTCTATGTACCGGAAACCCGACCATCATTGAATGCCGAAATGAATGTTGGGATACGGGTGCTGCAAAGTTCATACAAGTTACCAACCAATGCATCCTCGGTAAAATGGGCATGTCAAGAACATTTCCGGGAATCTTAACTGTTCTTGGTGAAATGCGAACTTGTGTATTATGACAGTACTTTGGCAACACGAGATGACGTTTCACAGGGACACAAGAACACAAGTCAATAGAAGAACACAGGTTGAGAAACGCCCTTAGTGTTAAGGTGAGGGTTAGCTACCTGTAAGGCGACGTTGGAGGCTTAAAACACCATCGAGCCCACCGTGCACACAGCGTCTGTCTCTGTAAAGGAGAGAAGACGGCTGGCGAAATTCACAAGTTCACGAAAGGTTGGTATCTGTCTCGTGAACACACAATCACACATTCACAATCACCGACCCGACTCTTGGCAAACAAGCGATTGGGCCTGCTTTAGAAAGTTGACTAGTCGCAAGTTTGCGGTAAAATACAGTTGGGTTGTCGAGGTCACTATATAGCAGCTGTGAATCAAATAAACATATTATAAATAATGTTATGTTATTTTTTACTCTTACACTGAATGTTTGCTGCTTCAATCCAGATGAGTATTGAAAAGTATTTTCCGTGACTGAAAAAGGCACGTGTTGAGGATGAGGACCAGCCTGAACCGGAGGTATCAGTCTGAAACAGAGCTGAACTGTCTGACCAGTGGAATTAGTTATTCTTGTATATTGTTGTTCTTCTTATTAGGCTTCAACCAGTGAAAGACAGGGTCAGGGAGAGAGAGAGAGAGAGAGAGAGAGAGAGAGAGAGATTCGTTAGGCATTGAAGTAGGAGAGGAGGACAGCATCCAACAGCGTGTCCTCCTTAGTTTTTGATACTTGATTGTTACGAAAATAAGTACCTCCCGCACCCCCACTGAGTGATGCCTTAAAGGTACACTGTGTAGTGTTTTAAGTATTTTATTAGCTAAACTCAATGTCTTCATTCATAAATATGTCCTCATTGGTGTAAGATTACCTCTGCCAATGACTTAACCTCGTAAGCAAAGAATTTCTCTGTATTTACATTGGATGGGCAAGTTCAAGGAGGCTTCCATGACGTTCCGCCATTTTGAAAAACTATAATCGCTGAGAGGGACATAAAGCACTATCCTACCTGTCTAGCTAATCCACAACGTGTTTTCATTCAGAGGCAGCGTCACGTGACTGAAATCGGCTGAAACGGAGAAGGCGATCAGTGAGAGGTGCTTGTCACTGCCCCGGCAAATTTGAAAGCCTGCACTGCACTTAAGTTCATAATGGAGGATCATACTTATGCCGAGCCACAAGAGAAGGAGTCCTCGTCGCCAAAAAAGCGAAAATTGGAAGACATGTTGTCATAGCTTCTTGGTACATAACAGCTAACGTAGTTGCAACACGCATTTGAAAAATCGAGGCGCTAGAGAGCACTATTCGTTTGAATGCAAAATACAATTTCACTGCTAGATGGGAGAAATTCCTATACAGTGTAACTTTTAAAGAAGCTACCTCAATCTCTAAAGGCTGGAGGAACTGCAAGGGGAGAGCAATAATTCATATTTCCCTGCAACCTTGATAAATGGAATATTGAATAATCTTTGATTGTTCAATGGTCTTAAGAAGTCAGATGCTCAGTTTACCCCCAGATAACTAATTTTATCCACTCACTCAGATCAAAGTTGAGCCACACACAGCGCGGTTACGGGAGAGTCTGGTACAGCCTAACTCATGGTGAAACTGAAATCCCATTAGCGCTAGCTTCTCAGCGGAGCGTTCAGCCCCAGTCAGAACAATGCAGCTAAGTGCCAGCCACATGTGTAAAATATAGCGGCTGTTGATGAGAGGCAAATTGACTGCTAAAAGTCAAAGACGTTTTGATGCTGGTGATTTTTCTTTGGCGCTGGCTAAAACCTTTTTAGGGGGTGCCAAAAATGCACACGTGCATTTACCTTCTGTAGATTGCAGGCTGTAAGAGGATTTTAGACTGGACACTGCAGCACACCAACACAGTGCTCTGTTCAGACTGAAGCTGCAGGTGGGAGACAGAGTGTCTCCGGTCTAGCGTTCATGTGTGTACGCGCACACACATTTTGTTACCTCTTGGCCTGGGGACCTTCCGTATGTGTTGTCAAGGTGGTTTAATAAGAACAGTGTGTACGTTCTTCTGAGGTTTCTTTTGTTTATTTCTATGATTTCAACACAGGTTTGTTGTTCACAATGTAGCATTATAAAGGTCAAAATAGGGTGCGTCCCCTGCATGCATTGATACGTGAGGAGATGCAGGAAGCATATCTAGCAACATCACTGCCAACTCTAATTGCTGCACTGTGAAACAAATTTAAGAAAATGTCTCCTAAAATTGTCCACTGCTTAAATCCAAGAGATATCCAGCAGAAGAACAAGTGCCTACTGAAAACACTCTCCCAGCTGCCTCACCCAGTGCAAATATCAGTCTAGCATTCTGGTGATTCATAAATGGGTGAGAGGCATTAATTTGTAGGCAGGATAGGATAGGTGTATATTTTGATGTGGGTGTTCTCTTTCATGTTCTTTTTCGTTGTAGCCCCTTATTTGACAAGTACACATACTTTTCTCCTTTTGTTGATTTCCCTTTTACCTCTTACAGTATTTGGAAGCATTATTAATCTGGACTATCAGGTTTATACCAGTCTTGCTTTGTCTCCATCCTTAATATTACTGTTTTTTATTTTTTTTAGGAAAGGGAAACCATAAGGGAAATGTGGTTCTGGAATGTATTGACCTGGAATGTCACAACTGTATTAACTATGCAAGTGGCAATGATAACAATGCTTGGCATGCGTCTGCCAGGAGTTCCACACCCCCTTCTGTCCTCCACATTTAAAGATCAGAGGGTTGGAAATCGCCCTGCGCACTGGCTGCTAAATCAGATCCAGTTGACTGGGATTGGCTTGCCCCAGAGAAAGAGGGGAGCAATGCAGGCATTTCAAACATCTAGTTGATCCATTGTCATATCACCACAAGTGCTTGAATGTTTTCTAGTGGAGTGAAGGCACTTAGGACTCGTACAGAGACAGACTACAACATGGAAGTGTTGGCATCACAGAACAGCCCGCTTGGTTATGCATAGTAAAACCTGTTTTGCTAGTTTCATCAAAATACATGGGTGTCGGCTGCACCTGCAGCTCTGTTTCCCAGCCAGCCACAGCAGTGCTATGAATCTGTACTCTCTACTAGAGCCCGACCGATAAAGGATTTTTAAGGCTGATATCAATACTAATATTTGGTGATTTAAAAATCCGATATTCCGATATATCGGCCAATACGTATAAAAAATCCAGAAACACGTAACAAACATACACAGATTTCCTTAACATGAGTTATTTGTAGTTATTTATGAATCCTCACTAAAATAATAAGATAATGCAGTTTAAAAAAAACTTGTTTCTTGTCACAACAGAACAGAGGAACATCAAAATATATTAAAGTTCTGATAAATAAAATGTATAAAAAATACAAACTTAAGATATGAAACTTAAAGTCCTTTGAACAAAAACACTAACACAAAACAAAATCTGTGTTGCCAACATGGAAGCTGTAGAGCGCCCTCTGGTGGACAAACTATGCAACGCCAACACTTGAAGGGTGTTTCGTCCGTTTTTATTTTATTTTTAAAATATTTATCGGCCATTATAAATGCCGAAACCGATAGTTTGGAAAATGCCTAATATCGGCCGATATTATCGGCAGATATTAGGCATTTTCGGGCCGATATATCGGTCTGGCTCTACTCTCTACAGTATGCACGTGTGAACCATTTGTGTTCAACAGCTCATGGTGCCAATTAAAATACACTTTGATCCAAGTAGTCTATGTCACTGCCTCTTTCAGAAATATATGGTTGAAAAACAGAAAACAATTGGTTGCTTAGAAGCAGTAAAACATACTGTAAAGAGTACAGTGAATCATGCTTTAACTTGGTACACACCTCCAGGCACACAATTTATTTCTAATGAACCATTAGGCTGAATGTTGACTGTGAACTGAACTGTAACATACATAGAGCAATTGGACCGGATGATTGTGGTTTTGAGTTGGTTTGAAAAAACTCTTGCTCCATGTTTGTTTTAAAGAAATGTGTTTTGGCACATTCACTACTGGTGGGAGAGCTTCTTAGATTTATTTATTTCTCTTTTAATCAAGACATTCGATCAGATTAGCAGAAGTTTGTTTAGTTTTGCAACTGCATTAATAACAAGTAGACAAATACTCTTGCAATTTCTTTGTTTATCGTAGTTAAGCACTAGCTATGTTAACATGCAGGTAATTCACTCAGATTTTATGACATTTACTTAACATAGCTGCCCAGGCAGATAGTGTAAATGCAAGCTCATCAAATTCCTCACATTGTGGGGGAAATGCTATGCTTCAGGGTGGAGGGGGAGGGTTTGTGTGAGACAGGATGAGGAAAAATACTTTTTCAGAGTGATAATAGAGACAGGCGTTCCTGATAGATAGATATGGAGAGATCTGAGTAAAGGGGGGTGTTACTGCGCACACAATTCCACAAAGGTGTGAGGCTATAAATAGCCAGTAAACACAGGAGGGGGGTGCCCAAAGCCCTGAACCCTGACATGCTCTACTCTCCAGCTGTGAAAATGCAATGATACCATGACTTTACTGTAAACACTGGACAGCTAATGTTTTTTAAAAGCCCATTCTCTTAAACTATGTACCACTTTAATGAACGACTGACACTTTAAGACGGTTAATTTACATTAGCTCAACTGAAAAGGTAATTTGTTGATATGTGTAAATTGGGGATGACTTTAGTTGTGGTATAGTTTTAGTAACATTGTTTTAGGATTTTAGCACTGGGGTATTCCAGCATTTACACTTTCAAGTTGAGATTTCCTAGCTACATTTTCAGCACAAATATCATAGATCTCCTCATCAGTATAAAAGTGAAAGTAGGACTACTCAATTTACATTCCTTCCTCCTCTTTTCTCTTTGTGTAGAGTGAATCACCAGAGTGGAGAAGCTTGGCTGATTCTCCTGCAGCGCAATACCCAACAGAAGAGGAGCCTTTCTCATGGCCGAGACCCAAAACCGTGCGTTTGCGGCGCACTTCCCAAGGGTTTGGCTTTACCCTGCGTCACTTCATCGTGTACCCACCAGAGTCGACCATGCACTGCTTCCCGGTAAATTTCAGGACTGTATTTGCTGTTAAACTTGTCAGAAGCTTTCACGAGTTTCATATACCTGAGTATTGTTTGCTTATCACGTAGGATTACACTGAGTCAACAAAAAGCCTGATACCTAAATTCTGTGACTGTGAACAACAACGTCACTTGAGTATTTCTGTGTTTTCGCAGGAGGAAGATCATGGCCGCAGAGGTAAGCAGAAACACTCGGCTGTTCCTCTTCATGCCTGCCCTTCAGCACTGCTAAGTAAGAGCAGTGCCTCTGATTTCTAATGACTCTTAATCCATCCACTCTTTGGCTCTTTTTGCTTCCTTATGAGAACAATGTAGCTCCTTTGTGTCATTGACCTTTGTGAAGGCATAAAAGGTTTGGTCAGCACCACCAATTTCTGACTCACCTCTTCATATTGTTTTGACTTTGTTCTTGCTGCTTTTCTCCCTCACCATAAAAAGGCTCTCAGTAAGAGATGGCCTCAATTTTACTGGGTTGTGTGTGTCTGACCCTCTTTCCCCTTGTTATTCTCAAACCATTCTATTTTCTCTCTTTAAAAGGGAAAATCCTCCCATCAAACCCCTGGCATAAGCTAATGTTGATTTTTTTTTCCCCCCCAGAGTTACATACATTAAATGTTGTGTGCAACATAACTTTAAGATATTTACCAAATCTCCCCATTTTGATTGCCCCAATATCTCCCTTGAATTTTAAAACAAATGTTTTGGTTGTTAGTCCTTTGTCATTTTTCACAAAAACACAATAAAAGGTGGTAACCAGCAGTCATGTTCCACAAATTTCGTAAAGGAATCTGACACACCCTAAAAATATAAGTTTGTGGGGCGCCTGGGTAGCTCACCTGGTAGAGTAGGCGCCCATATATAGAGGTTTGCTCCTTGACGCAGCGGCCACAGGTCTGACTCCGACCTGCGGTCCTTTGCTGCATGTCATTCCCCCTCTCTATTCCCCTATTATTTTATAAAAATAACAACTGCATTTATTATGACTTTTGGTGAAGCCAGAACTCATCAGTTTTGTGTCCAGCAATTAATGTCCAGAGGAAATATGTTGGTGATATGTTTTGATAAGTATGTCTGTGATATTTAATTTTGACCAGTGTCACGTCTTATGCCAAAACATCACAGTTTGACAGTTTTAATTTTATCAAGCAGAACTTTGTAATTCGTTTGAAAGTCTGAATTAAATTTCCACCTTGTATGGTTGCCAAAAGGGCAACTTTGAAGTCTTGCATTAGATTCAAAACATGTACTATACTCATTCAGGCTTCTCCAACTAGAATATATTTCATTTAGATTTTCCTGATAGGAATTCTCTTTGATTGAGTTAACTCTGTTCCTGCCTGTCCCATCCTAGTGTGATCACTGTGAGAGCATATCCCAGTAGCTTGTTTGTGAGCTTAGCTGTGTGTGTCTGTTGTCATTTGTTGACCGTGCTGTCACTGGAATTTGTCCATGTGGACCTCACTAATTCTATTAGACATTTTTATTCCTTGCAGAGGAACATTGTAATTCATCTTGGACATGTTGAGAAAGTGAAGTATTCTATGCACAAGTTATTTTCATTACACATGGGGAAACCCCATAAATCATAAGTCTTAACTTTCCTAAGTGCTGCTCGCCATGTCCAGTTGTGAAATGGGAATGAGTGATACTATCAAGTATCACAATATTTTTTAACTAATACCACAATATGTATGGGCATTGATTGCAGGATTATTGGTGGTTTTTAGAAGACAATTTCTCACACAAATGTATGAAGGAAAATCAATGTGTTATGGGGACTGAACAGGTAGAGGCATTCATAATTGATCAGTCACACACAACACTACAGTCAGTCAAGTTCAGATGTCACAGTCACATGACTGTAAAGCAGCCTTTTTAAAGTCAGAAACACTAAGAAATATTACAAAAACCTCAATAACTAAAAGATTTGTGTCCTATCACAGTATTGATATTATAACATTGTATTGCCCAGCTGTAGGTTGATTAACTGTATGCTGCAACAGATAATGTGGGCTGTTGTGTAGTATGACATGAAGATTCCACTCATTAGAAAGCAGAGTGCACACAGTCACATGTTCATCTGCACATACTCGCCGACACATACTTGAATCTGTTTACAGTCCTGCACTAATGATAATTGTTGCTTTCATCCAATTAAAATCCTGAATTGACTGTATATGACGTGTACACAGTAATTCATGTAGATGTGCACACAAAGATCCAGCCAGGCACAGACAGGCTTTTAAAAATCACGACATAGCTTTTATCTTGATAGAGCCTGCTCTAAGTAGCCGTCTAATTACACTTAATACAGCATCTGCCCATCACTACAAGATTCAATGGTATTGTGGTGTGTCAGTTCCAAATTCAAACTGTTTTCTGTGACCCACTTTTTGATTTCTGCAACAATAGGGATATGCTGAAAAGCATACACAGAGCTTGCTCATTGTCCAAATGTAAACTTCATTTAACTGTACAGTAAAGCCAGCTCCCATCAAAGCAGTCTTTCATTTATATTTAACCCAAAAACTGTAAAAACACTGAAGAAGACCCTTTAATCTGGAGCTTTGTTGGTTCTGATTAAGTAAGCCAGAGAATATTAAATAATCCTTGTAATTGCATAATGCTGGACACAGCAGCTCGTAGGCAGCAAGCCAGAATTGAAGAAGGAAAAACCTGGGATCATTTTTAGTCCAGACTGGGCTAGCCTCGTCACAGCACCACACCAAAGAAAATAGGCAGAAATCAAAAGGAGAGAGCAGAGAGCCACATACTGATACTGTCATATAGTCTTTTATTCATAAATATTTTTTTTGGAAAAGAGGGGTCTATTCTTTACTCTGTTGCTGTCTTACTTTATATTGTATGTGCCCTTCGGAAATTGAATAAAGATATGTTCAAAAAATGAATAAATAATTTGTATTGCCCTCTTCAGAATTAAAATGCATCTGTATGATATATTTAGTTCATAGGACAACTTGGATTTTTCTCCAATGCATTGCAGTAAGTGGATAAGTTGTCCCTCTGCCTAACTTAAGTTGGCATCTAGATATCCTTTTTTACTATGAAAAGGCACAAGTGTACCATTAATATACCTCCTGGAAATTGATTATTTACAAGACTAAAGACTTTTAAAATTTAAGGTAGCATGCATAGAGGCAGAAAGAGCCATATTAAAGTCCATTATTGTACCACTTTTTTTGCAGATAAAAATAATTTTAGTGTATTTAGTGCTTGAAATAAAGACCATTGTCATGTGGGACATGTAATGACAGAATAGAATGAATAGAAACATTGCATCATGCATAAAAAGGGTTATGTGACAGCAGCACTAGTTAGGTGGTGAGTTTATGTATTATGTCTATGGTTGAGTGGTGAGTGAAAATAATTGCAACGTTTACATTGCCCAAAGCAGTCTATTGGCACTTTTCCATTACATGGTACCTGCTCGACTCTCCTCGACTCTACTCGCCTTTTTTGGTTTTCCATTACGAAAAAAAGTACCTGGTACCTGCTAACAGGTACTTTTTTTTAGTACCACCTCCGTCGAGGTTCCAAGCGAGCTGAGCCGATACCAAAAGGTGACGTGACAGCGACAGACAGGGGTGTCCTGAACAAATCCGCCATTTTTAAATAGTTCAGCCAGCTGTGTTTTTTTTTTTTTGCTGCCGCCAGCTTAATTTGAAACAAAATGTGTCTTCTGGCTGTGGCAACAACAACACATCTTCGACGTTCTGTATGTGTGT
This sequence comes from Sander vitreus, assembly GCF_031162955.1. NCBI lineage: Eukaryota > Metazoa > Chordata > Actinopteri > Perciformes > Percidae > Sander > Sander vitreus. The sequence goes on from NC_135866.1 coordinate 12,211,850, forward strand.
GTCGCGTTAGGTCACGGCAGTTTACTGTGGTGCCGCTTGTTTTACAGTTCTGCGGAGGCTCCAGGCAGAGCTTTCGCCATAGCCTACGTACACGCACATGCCGGCTCGATGCACAAGTATAAACATCAGGCCACTTTACATAGGCTACAGCGAAAGCTCTGCGTGGAGCCTCCACAGAACTGTAAAACAAGCTCAAGTGGCCTGATGTTTATACTTGTGCGCTGGTGTGTGTGTCGAGCCGGCATATAAGACGGCCAGCCACGCTGAGGCGGTACTAAAATCTGCAATGGAAAACGGACGCACAGTGTGTCGAGGCGAGTCGAGCATGTACCATGTAATGGAAAAATGCCATATTAGAGCAAACCTGAATATAAGTACAAGTTGAAGAATAAAAAAATATGAATGCACAAATATTTGGGTCTCAATATATTATCTCATGTTCCTTAAGGTGGCAAAGGCAAAAACAGTAAGTTGCTTCCACTATACATTTAAATATGTAACCTGGCTCATTTATGAGTTTATGAAGAGCTTCATTGTGGAGATAGTGATGCAGTTCTATAGTACACCACCAGAGGGAGCATTTCTTTCTGCTTTAGTTGTATGGGACTCCTGTTGCAGTATTACATAATGTGAGTCCCCAGGATGTGATTCTGCATGAGTAATCTCATGTGTGGAAGAGAGAAAAATGGAGGCACAAGTGTGTCTGTGTTTGTTAGGTTTTCAATGTTTTACAGATTACTGCTAATTATTATATAAATATATTATTGATTAATTAACCACTGAGTTATATTAAGCCACTTTATTTCCTGTGTCCCCTTTTCTAATGGCTTAAACACAAAACATTCAAAAATGGCTGGTGATATTGTCTTTCACAGGGCCAGAAGTTATGTTTCTCATAAATTTATGTTTTGGTGACATTAAGAATATTTAACATCTTTTATTGATTGTGCCAGGATTTTTTTTAAACAACTTTTAGTATATTTTTTATAATGCCCGTTTTCATGCTGGCCTTCCCATCATCTGTAGTCTGTGAGCCATCGTGCGCTGACTCACAACTAAAATGTTAACTCCCGGTAAAGGATTTTAGCCACTCTTTGGCTGTGCATAGAACTATTTCTCAGTTTATAAGGAAAGAGTGGGAGTTGTGCAGCTGAGCACACTATCACTCTACTTTCTCTCAGTCTCTCTTTCTCTCACCCCCTCTCTTTCTTTTTTCCCTTCGTTTTATTTTCTGCCACCATGCAGCTGCTAGGAGACAGGAGCAGCATGAGCAAACAGGTTTCCTCTCTTTAGCTCCTTTTATCCACCTCTCTAAAACCCCACCATTCCCCCCTATTGAGATTTCTTTTTTTTTAATGATCATGTCTATTCAAAACTAATACATGCAAGCATTGGCCAAAACCGTCTGTTCTGCTGTCATGTCTCCAGATCCTGTGACAAAGCTCCTAGTTTCTCTCTCCTTCTCTTCTCTTCTTCTCTGGCACACATTGTTAGGTTTTGTAGTTGTTGTTTTTCACATTTCAGGTTCAGCCTTTAGTATAGTGCATCTTTTACCAGAAATTGAAGTTATTTTGGGTTTTAATTTCCTTGCTTCAATTGTAGTTAAATGAAAAAAGGAAATTGAAAAGATGTGCTGCTCTTTGCATGTGCACAATGTATATGCTTTCATGCATAATATACAGTACTTGTTGTGTAATGTATACTGACTTGTTTCTTTTCATCAGGGAGACAACGGAATAGGCTAGAACCAATGGACACCATTTTTGTGAAGCAAGTCAAGGAAGGTGGCCCCGGTCACGGAGCTGGGCTTTGCACAGGTAATCAATCATCAAACAATCCTTTTCTTTCATTAACCAAAACCTACTAGAGATTGATTGGGAGTGTAAGTGCTCAGAAGTCATGACATTACAAGAACCCAGGCATAATCCTGTAACTGATGTCCAACAGAGCAGAAAACTTCCTCTAAGCTATTGCACTGACATATTAGTGTTGCAAGCAAAAGGGAAAAAATGCAAGGAGTGCAGTTTTCAGTAGTGGCCTGACATATTCCTGCTTTAAAGCAAAACATTTGCCAGGCCATGTAGTTGTAGGAAAGCACTCCTTTTTGTGGTCCTTATTGGGTAGAGACCCCAGTGATTTGATGTTTTAGTGGATACACGCAACCTTCAGCACAGTTACTATAAACTTCAGCATCACGTGACTGATTTTATCTGCTTAAGACAAACTTTGCTTTACAGAGCTTGCAGTTTTTACTACCCCCCTCTGTTACTGATGTCATTACTGCTGTTTTTTTAACGTGTATTAGGTGATCGAATAGTGAAGGTGAATGGCGCAAGCATCATCGGGAAAGCCTATTGTGAGGTTATATCCTTGATCCAAGACAGGTGAGATTTAATGTACATTTGTATGGATAATTCTGGTCAGTCTGTCAATTTTCCCTTTAAATGGCCTTTTCTTCCCCAACAGTGGTGAATTTCTTGAACTTTGTGTGATGCCAAAAGATGAGGATATACTGCAACTGGTAAGTTTCTCAATCCTATTTTCTAAATGGGGTTCATTTAATTTTTTTAAAACAAAAATCACTGTTTTGAAAGTGGGTTTTTTAAGTTTTTAAAACCGAAATTGTTCACTATTGTTCCAGTCCCACAATAATTCTAATTATAGTTAACAATAATTATACCTGATCTCACAGAACTGCTCTAGTTTAAGGAGTTCATGTTAGGACAGTAGTCATGAGATGCAGGCAGCCTGCATATCCCATCAGAGTTTTCTATCTGGGCCTCCTAATCAGGCCAGAGCGGCCTTTCTGTTCTTAAACCGCTGCTGACACTGCTGTCGAAATGGCCTAATTAGATTGGTAGAGCAGGCATGATCTAAAATACATATACAGACACATTATCATGGAGTAATATACACCGCTCCATCTGTGTAGATGGTATGTTTTGACTTGTTAATGGCACAAAGGTAATAGTGTATTTTGCTAAAATTGTCTTCGAACTTGGGTCTAAACAGAATAGATCTACATTAAACTTAACTTTAGAAAAGTTGTAGAAAAGTTGTTGTGCCCATTACTCAGGCTACATCCTCAAGTCCTCAATGTACTTAGGCAATATGGATCACTGAACGAAAAAGAATGTCCGCACACTATAGCTCCTAATACTTTATTGACGAGAAAGCAACGTTTCAACCCAACAGGGACTTCATCGGGCAAATGACTCGCATAAAGGGAATAGACTGTGACATCACACCGGCAATACTGTCAGCCAATTTAGTAGGTAAGAGCATACTGGCCATTAAATAATGTAGCCTACTAAAAATAGTGCAAGTACATACAAGCATTTAATAATCCATAATAGATTACATTCAAGGGAAGTTTGGGGTCCCCTGCTGGAGCTGCTACCCCCGCGACCCGATACCAGACGAAGATGGATGGATGGAGATTACATTCACCAAAAAACACCACAGACTGAGATCAATTCATAAGCAGGATCTGAGATCCTGCTTATGAATTGTATAATAAGAGCTTGGCTCTTGGCTTTACCTGAAATGTTCCCGTGTGTATACTTTATATCCAGAGTGAATCTTCATACTTAACTTGATAGGTATATCAATTAATCATTTAGGAGAATGGCATCCAGTATTGCAATATCAATATTTGATGGAACCATAAGTCCTCTCTCTCTTAAAGCACCACATCCTGGCAAAAATATACAAGCAGTCATTTAACTAAACCATTTAAAATGTTGTGTCAATGCTATTTATTATTTAGATTTAACATTATATCATGAATCAATTGAAGTTAAACTTAAAAAGTCACAGAAAAATAAAATATTGTTCACACCCACTTAAAGCTCTTCTTGCATTTATTATCAGTTCATCTACTCCTTTCTAATAACCAATTGACTATTACTCCACCCCTCTTCCCTGTTTGGACCTCTCTCTTGCCATTTTTCCCTCTGTACCCATTTACACACACCACTGTATCTTACACGTGTGTTGGGAAAACACTTGCCACAGTATTGCACCATAAATCGTCAGCAGCCACACAAAAAATATCTATCAATGTAGGCAGGCAAACTGATGAGGGCTGTCCATAAGAACAAGAGGATTATCGGAGATGCTAGCAGGATGACATTACACTGAAGGCGGCAGCACACACTTACTGCTTGGAGACAGGCAGCAGTTGCTTAGCAAAGAGAAGGAGAGCGTGTACATTCAGTGAGCAGAAAAGGGAGGGAACTGAATGCCAGGAAAGCAGAGGAAATACTGAGCAGGGAAAAAGAGGAAACATCATTAATGATGAGCTAAAACCAGTAGATAAAATCAGCTGACTGCCCTGTGTTCAGAACAGGTTGATGCTAAGGAAAAAGAGAGGAAGAAGGAGTGGGAGGAGGGGAGCTGTACCATCAGAGCTGAATGTATAATCAGCAGCTGCTGCTTCTGTCATGTGAGCAATAGCGGAGGGAGGGAGAGAGAGACGTAGACTGGAGGCACCTTGTTAGGCACCAGTTAGCGTAATATTCTGGCTGAAGATGGATAGAACCATGGAGACTTAACAGCAGCATGAGAGGCAAGCTCCTGCCACCTCACCCAGGACAGACTGGCACAGGCAGGTCGTAACGTGTCAACCCCTGCTACATCTCTGCTTCTTCATCCCTCTTCATCCCTGCTGCTGCAGCTGTAGTATATTTTTAGCATGTCAAGCCCAGTCATTGCTGTGGCTGTTTTGTTTTGTAATGTTTGCATTTTGTTCTGCTGGCATCTTTTTCTCTTCCACCCCATCTCCCTTGATTTCTTGACACTCGTTTTCACATGCTGTAATGGCAGCCTTTTTCTCTGGAAACTACTAATCTGGTAAGCAAACAGCATACTGGGTACCCACTTGCCGTTGACATGTTGTACTTGCGGTCTCAATTGTTATGTCATGCATGTCGACATCGTCATTACAGGATGTGGTCTTCAGGTTTTACATTATTGCTGTTTAGTTGCCGTAGTTGACTGTTCAATGGTCAGCTCCGTGTTAGTGCTTCAAATGTGTAGACTATAGAAATGGCCGATGCACTGTGCCTGCAGTACCTGTTAGATTGAGCACTCGAGGTGGCCTCCAGCTGGTATCTCCGTGAAGCCTCGCCCCTTCCTCATCCTCCATGCCAGATGTCATTATTGTGGTAAAGGCCAGTGACCTCTGAACTCTTTTGCACACTCATGCTTACAAAGGGAGGAACAGAGCCCGGTACTGATTGCTGTGGCACACAAAGCTTTATGTAAGATTGTAATTTGACACCAGGTAGCAGGATCAAAGTCCTCATACCTTCACATGTCTTTTGCTTGTTGTATGTGCAGCATGTTATGAGTAGCAGGTACATGAAGTGAGGACAACAAACCCATAGAAAGCTTTCATTGTCTATTTATTTAAAACTATTTTAGTAGTATCTGCAGTGAAATAGTGTTGGCTTCCAAACCTTGAATGATAATCAGGCAGGCTAAATATAGCACTTTTTCTATGAGGGATGGGCGACCTCCTGTCTGTCTGAGGTGAGGTTAGAGTCTGTCCGTCTGAGGTGGGAAAATTAAGACACTGGTTACCTCTCATCATCTGTTATTTTTTACTGTACATTTTTATGTTATTATGTTTGTTCAAATATTTTAAGCATTAGCTACTTGATTGCCTTATCTAACATGTATTGATTGTTACACAGTCTTTGCTAAAATGTTACAGTGCAGGCTAAATGTTGAATTCAGTATAAACGCCATTCCACATTTATGTTAAGATGCCTGCAGTTATAGTGAATGTTCATTTCTTTGACAGACAAATGCTTTTTTCTTCATATTAAAACCCATTTCTTTGGTATTAAAAACATTTTTCTCTGGAGAACACAGGCAGGAATAAAGGAGAAAGACTGCTCTTCCATAAAAATCTAGGTTAAAGCACTATCTCTCTGTTAGTGAAAAATATTTTCTATGTTGGCTTATATACTGTGTACTATCATCTGGAACAGTGGACATTACCATGGGAACTCTAAATAAGGAGCAGATGAAGACCACTGACACCCCTGAACTGCTAACGCCTCCGCTCACTTATTGTGCAACATGCACTGCCCACACACATGCATCCAGTCACATTTGTAATATCACGCTTGGCTTCTCTTTAAGCATCTGGTAGCACACTGTTGAATATTACACAGACTTGCAATGCAGCCTGTACTATATCTATTGTAACACTGCTTTGTTGCTCTGTCTCTAGGCCTACTCCCAGGATGCCTACGTCCGTGGCCGCAGCAGCTACAGTGGAAATGCCTGTCACATTCCTGATCCACCCCCAGTATGCTACCCCAGAGTAGACTGTAAGCCTACGGGCATGGCCCAGGCGAAAGACTCAGCAGGGCAGGTCTGCCGAGGGCCAACAGCACCTCCTGACCATGGATACCGCAAGGAGATCACCGTGCCCCCATCTCCTCCTCCTCAGTCATATCCAAAAAGCCAGATCGCAGTGTGCATGCGCAACGACAGTGTGAGGACTGTGGTGGTTCCTCCTGATGCAGCCCAAATAGGTCGCATGGTTTCAGCACATAGAATAGATTACATGGACCCTGTCTATGTCAGGGGGAGGCCTGGATCACTGGCCCAGTATCCTCACCCTCGAAAGGCTGATGTCTATCCCAGTGGTCCAGGAATGGGTCCATATGGAGGTCAGTTACCTCACTACCCAGGCAACAATCAAAACATTGATTGGCGCACTTACCAAACGTACAGGGAGTACATTGACAACAAAGGAATCCATTCCCATAGTAGCCGGACTATACAGGAGAGACTGGACAATTTGCGAGCATCCAGTCAGACCACCTTTGGCGCTACTCATCACATTCCCCGTGGTGACTGGGGCCCTAAGGGAATACGACGGAGGAGTACCTCACATGAACGGTCATACCAAGGACCTCCCCCCCACTTTCAGATTGCCCCACGCAGTGCTTCGCAGGACCGTATGAGCGGTGCAGAGAGAATGGGCCATACTAGGAACTGGCCTCCTCGAAGCATGTCCCAGGATGGCCTAATGCACAAAGCCCGGGCACACTCCACAGACTATGTTGACCCTGTAGAGCTGGCTCGGCCCAATGAAAGGAGAGGAGGGTACGGAAGGGCAGACCAAGGTACGAGGCCCAGCAGACAGTCTGTCCCCAGACACGCCATGCTCTACAGGCCTTCTGCTGGATACAGCGGTGGCATGAGGGGGGCACCAAACCCTTCTTTCTACTCTAAAGGACCAGATTCTCTTCAGACTCACTCCTCACCCATGCTCTCAGACAGACACTCACATTTTGGTAAGGGCACAAGTGCTGAATATTCTCTTGTTGACCAAAGAGTTGCAGTCAAAGGAAACCATGCATTACACACTACCCAACAAGGCCAGAGCAGGATCTGGGCTGAAACCATACAGGGTGTTGAGGCAGACAGAGATGCAGCATTGGTAGGAAACAGGTCTTCTTCATGCACCACCCCAAAACAGATGCTTCAGAGGCCAAGCATCCTCAAACCACCCCAACCAGACTACCAGAGTCAGGTCAATGGGCGAAGCCCCACAGAGACTGGGGTCATTCTAAGGGAGAAACCCACCTTTGGTAAGAACCCCAGCCCTCTGCGGCACCCCTCTTACATCCTGGCTGTAAATGACGACGGACCAGATTCTACAGCAGATGTGGCGGTATGCTGGCTTCCAAACGATGCACGTCGAGAGATGCGCATACGCCGCCTTGGGGAACAATGTCACACCTCCTGCTCCAGCAACCTGGATGAGTCTCTGGACTCCATTCCATTCATCGGTAAGAGAATACCGAGTTGTACCCTTGCCACCCAAAGTTGTCATGGCAACGACAGCAGGCAGTAGTAATATGAGGCTGACTGGCAGTGCTGATACTGTAGCTAGTTAAAGGGCTTCCACCATAGATGCTAATAGAAATCTGTTGAAAATTGATGGATGGAAAACTGACTCTAGAGCACTATGGTTTCATTGTTAATCTGATTCAGTGTATTAATGGTGTGTGTATATACAGTGCTGGGGAGATGTTCACAAATTAATTCATCTTCGTGGGAAGATGTTATTAATCAGGATTTGTGGCATTCAGAGAGGTTTTGTGGGATATTCGGCTTAACTAGGGCGGAGTGAAGCATGGCTTAAGCCTTTTTGAACATATTGAATTTCTCCCCTAATATATTGTTTTCTTGGATGGTCTCTCTTCAGGATGGATTGCATTATGGTTCAATAGTCCCATAATGCATTTCCTTGTGATTAAATAGTTGTCATCATCAGTGCTTTGAAAAGCAGTTTTCAGAAATGTTTTCATGCCCTTTAAGAGGTAATTAGAATGCTTTTTTACTGCTTTGTATTAGATTTTGGAAATGGCACCAAACGCATTTCTGAATCTGAATTTTACAGCCAAAGCAAAAGACACTGAAAAGCAAAGATTTTCAGTGTATTCAGTCTTGTTTTAGAAAATCTGTCGTAATCAGTTCAGCAGTGAGTAAAAATACACATTTCATAGGAACTCTCAGCACGTTTATTGGTGTGCCTTGACAAGCATATACAGTAACTATAGTAACATTGCTGGAGGCAAGACGGAGTGTGCAGATGGGTGACCTTTTTGAAATCTTCTGGAAAGGTAAGTACTCTGTGATTGTGGATATCCTGTTATTCCCAGTTCATTTCTGATGTATTTGCTTTAGGTCTTGGTGTTACTTCTGTATGATGCGGCTGGTTCTTTAGAGAACCTGATAATGAAAAGAAACTTTCGACAGATTTACTTTTAAATTGAATTGCCCAAGTCAGCATATATTTGGTGGTTTTAACTTAAGTAAACTGTTACTGATGGCTGATCTACCTATATTTTGGAAGGAAACATTTTTTACTTGCAGGTATACTGCATGGAGGAACTAGGTCACAGGCAGCAACACCACTGAAAGGTTTTAGTTAGACCCATGGGAGAAGAGTTAGTTTCTGTGTTAAAGTTGGGTCTTTTAAAAGCAGTTGAAAAATATACCTAACATATGTTGCAAAATAAATGTTACTTGTGGTCCCTACTGCATTATACTAAAAGTTGTTTTTTTTTAAATATTTTGTCCACCCCATTTATTTAGATAGGGGTGGGCTGGAGGAATGCCTTCAGTAAGCTGAGGGCACTACACTTATGGCTTACCAACAGTGTTTGTGCTGTTCCTTCAGTGGTCAATGTAATGTTGGTTGGCCAGGTGCAGGTGCAGACAAAGCAACCAGTGACAGTGATGATGCCGCAACATCACCATTCTGGGACTGGTGCCCCAGCCCAGGAGAACAGTGCCCTGATTGTGTAAGCCTCTGGGCCTCCATTAATGGCCTGTTTGAAAGCCCACTGGTCCAGGCCTAAGTATTGTGAGGTAATTTGGTCCAATAGCCCAATCCATTATTTTATTTAGCTAATCTACAGGCTTTCTTTTATCTTCTTTAGATGGCAATGACTGGAATTTGATCGTTCCTTGTTAATTTGAATTAATTTTATAGCGATGCAGTTTAATTTTGGATGCACTTTTTGATACCTCTTTTAGTAGCCGTGTGTGAGGGTCTTTTGGAAGAAGACGCTTCATGATGTTGCTGATGAACAGTTTGAGCCTGGAGCAGAACCCCTTGGGGGTTGCTATTGCAAGCTGCCTGGTGTATGGCCTGTCATGAGAGTGAACGTTAAACCAGAAGAGACCTGAGTTGTCCTGTTCTTTTCTGCATTTGTGCCTCATATGCAAACGTTAAGGTCCTTTGGGTTTGTTATGGACTTTGCTGTATGCAGACTATAGTGGAAGAGATTGTTCATCTTATGTTGGAGAGAGTTGTAAACATAAGTTAACCTAACGGGCCTTGATTGGGAGATGGTGACATCCTTTTTCCCTTGCCCCGTTTCAAAGTTGGGTACAGGCTGGAACTAGGACAGTTTCTTTTTAAATTTAGCTCCAAAAGCCCCTCGGCTGCAGAGAGCAGCTTTGTACTCTGAGCTGTTTTAGGCTTGAAGTGCCAGGAGTGGGCGGTACTCAAGCACTTAGATCTTCTTTTTCCCTCAAGAAACATGTCAGAAGACGATCTGTTCCGACTCTCAGCTGTGGTGTGACATGTAAGCCATATGAGTAAGAAAGACGACTGTTTTTAATTTTTGCCCAAATCCCACAGATGATAGCTGATGAAGTGGTCTTTAATACACATGTTAAAGATAAATATTCAGCAGGTCTGCATTCTTAGCCAGATACATAATGTAGTTGAATATGTGACAAAAGCTCTCTTTCCATTCATCTCTGTGCTCACACAGAATTTTTTATTGTCATCATAGATGAGCCAATCAGCCCCAGTGTCGACCAGGAGGCCACTCCTATTCCACCCTCCGCTGTGATATCTGTTGCACCATCTATAACTACAGGTCCCCCCAGTCCAGGCTCACCATGCCCTCCCATTCGTCGTCAGCTGTCACATGACCAAGGTAAATGGCATTGGGTTGGTTGGGTTTTAACCCATTGTGGTTTTATTGTTTAAACTTTTTATTTTAACATTTGACCATGGCTAAAGACTCAAGCTTTCTCTAAGAGCTTAATGTTGCCCTCATTAACACTCATAACTTGGGTCAAAAATGACAAATATATATTTTTATAATATTTTTCATCACTGTATAGAGTCCCTGAGAAGTGCTTTGCTGGAGTCTGATTCAGCCAGCAAAACAGAGCGGTCCAAATCCTACGATGAAGGTCTGGATAACTACCAGGAGGAGGGTAGAAGGTGAGTGCATTCTATGAATAGGTCATTGCTTTAGTATTTTCTCATTTGTATTGGGTTATGGATCTGTCTGACCTTGTCTCTGACTTGAAATCTGCATTTCTTTGTTGTTCCACTTCTTTAGGAGATCTTCTAGTAAGAATATGCCCAGTCTCAGGGGCCTGAGGAAGGTGAGGAGCTATAGGATTGCTCACAACATGCAAGACTTTTCTTATGTCATTATACAACATTTGATTTAGTCCTAAAAATATGGAACTTGTTGCTTGTAATTCTCTAAGCGCTTTCTATATTACAACATACTGGTCTCATAAATTAAAAATATTCCTTTAATTTCCTTACACAGTGTGTGATGTGTTTCTATTGTCTATTCTATGTTTTTATTTAGTGGTTAGTTATTTTTAGACAGGCTTTGATGCTCTCTCAATTTACCTTCTCTGGCTTCCTTTTGATATTGGCATGTCCCGGTGACCATGTAAATGGGGCATCCCTAGTTTGATTTGCCTAGAGATCTTGTTGCATGTCATCTTCCTCTTTCAATCTCCCCATGTTTCATGTCACACTCTACTATCCGCTAGTAATGCCAGAACTTTTTTTTCACAATTTCACATTTGCAGGCTTTGGACGGACATAAATCCTCTGGGGATTCTGGATCTCGAAGAGATTCTTCTTCGGATATCTTTGCCGATTCTTCCAAAGAAGGGTTGCTCAATTTTAGGCAGTTTAGTACAGATAAAAATAAGGTATGCCTGTACAATCATACCTTCATTTTAAACCATATCTATCACTAATCCTTTGATGTGTAAGTATTTCTCTATTGTCTCCACATCTCTGTAGCGTGTTGGTGGAGGAATGAGATCATGGAAGCCTATGTATGCTGTTTTACAAGGTCACACCCTAACCCTCTACAAAGACAGGAAGGATGCGCTGTCTAATGCTTCCACGCCATCTGACGAGGTCCCACTGCAAATCAGCATTAAGGCCTGTCTGATTGACATCTCCTATAGTGACACAAGACGCAAGAATGTGCTGCGACTCACCACCTCAGACTGCGAGTATTTGTTCCAGGCAGAAGGGAGGGATGACATGTTGTCTTGGATCAGAGTCATTCAGGAAAACAGCAACCCAGATGAAGAGGTGTGTTTTAGCAAGACTCGTGTTGTGTAGACACAATCAAGATTATTATCACCTGAGGGGTGAACCACAAAGCGTGATTAGTAGGTAAGCGAGGTATGTCAGCCTAAAGCCGGAGTTCTTGATGTTACTAAGGTGGCTCTCTTTTAAATTGGCTAGATCACATAGCAACTTATGTTGCACACCATGCCTGGTCTGGATCAGTTTATCTTCAGAGTTTTAGATTGAAATTGGCTAAGAAGTGCCTTTTACAAATAAACTCCTTTGGGAATCACGTCACTCTATAGTCAATAGTAGAGGTGTGCGAGATAAAACGTGACAAGATTTTTCGTTGAGGTAAAAAGTGTCTCGCGATATCAGTACACAAGTGCGGAGCAGCATCCAGCATCACGGATGAGTCTGACTTTAACTTCGAAATTGGCTAGATCCCCCGCCCGTTCTCCAAAGTTGACTCTGAATTTACTTTTGCAGAGCAATAGCGGAAGAAAAAAGCCGCCTGTAAAACCCAGCATTACAACGTTAGAAAGTACTGACGCTCTCTCTCCCCCTCTCTCTCTCTCGGCTGAGACTAGAGTCCAGATCGGGCCGAATTTTTCTGTCCGAACCCAGCCCTCGTCCGACAGAACCATGACCGAGCTCGGCCCGAGCCTGACAGGCATCAAGAGATTTATGTCCGAGCCTGACCCGAGCCTGACACCGTTAAAATCTCTTTTTTTTCTCATATTAATGACACATGTAGGCATACGTTTGTTTGTGTGGAAAGCTTTTATTAAGCAACTGTAGGCATTCGGAAATGTCAACAGATGAGCGCATTAGCACACACAGGGCAACAAGCTCACGTTAATAAGCTGTTAAAATGTTCAATGTGTTAACCTTCACTGCTTGCTTCGTTTCCGACCGTGATCAGAAAACCAGGGGAGACTCGTTATAACATGAATAACCCTGCTCCGGTTACATTTACACGTCTGCTCCTCTTTCTCTTTCACTTACACACACAGACACATGAGCTCTCTTAAAGAAGCCGCAGCACCATTTTACGCTGATGTGACCGAGCCATGCCCGAACCCGACCATAATTTCTAAATATCTGTCCGAACCCGTCGGGCTCGGGTCGGGTATCCATGCCTTAGCTAAGACACACACACGCGACTACAGCGTGCAGTTCAATGTGGCGCTGTCTCCCCGAGACCACTGTCTTTCTCTGTCCTTTTTAAAATGAGTCGGGAAGCGGACAGCAAAACCTAACTTTACTTTTAATGATATTAAACAAAGACATGTTCTCCCTTCATCCTAGAATGGTCATAAATCGACAATCACCTAGAGTAGCCTACTACCTTGTTTACTGCTGCAATGAATAAAATGTAGAGGAGGAGAAAAGAGCATCTGTCTTCACAAAAATTATCTGAGTGTTTGATGGTAATTTATTTGCGCTTTAGAACGTAATCACTGTGAAACGATAAAATAAGCTTTATTTCTCTCGGTCTACTGTAAAATGACAAATTCAAGTACAAAACAACTACTGCTACTACTGTTCTCTGAGTGAAGAGACTATCTCTCCACCATACATATGGTAACAGTGTAACTGTTAGTTATACAAGAGAAGCCAGTCAATTGAGTTAGTGGCAAAACCTTTCAGTGCTCGTTTTTCATTTTGTGACTTTGGATTGAATAAAGGACGAATTTTCCAGTCTTATTTTTTTCATTGACGTTTTTATTAAAATAGTGTTAAAATCTTGTCTCGATCTCGTGAACCAAATTTCGTGTCTCGTCTCGTCACACCCGTAGTCAATAGTCAATCTATGAGCGATACAGATTCTTAGCTAAGGAAATGTGTCTTGTTGAGCCCTAACGTTACATTAGTAATGCCACCAAAGGAAGACATGCAATATCTGAGATGGAGGACTGGCAGCACAAAAAAATAGGCAGGATTAGGTGTACATATTAAGATATTTGTTGTAGTAAAACTGCCCAGTAAGACTGCCCCTGTTATCAGCATAGACAATTTTTTACCATTTAATCCAATCAGGCTGGGAAATATTTAAATAAAAGGCTCCTGGTAGAATCTCTCTATCCCAATCGTATAATATTTTCTGTAAGGCAGAAAATAGGCATGTTTGTCATAATCATGTCTGTAATCAGACTGCAGTCTTGTTAACATCAGGCCTTTTAAATTTCATTTTCTCATTGTTGTGTTTTTTATTTTATTTTTTTTAAATTAAAATTCTCTCTTAGGTTCAGTACATAGCTGGCTCAGAGGGCAAACCGGTGTCACTTCTGTCATTTGTACAGTTATTTGCCTCTCTGCAGTGTCCCAGAGTGGCTATTTCCTAATTGCCACCACATCTTTATAGATGTATGCACCAATGCCTTTAAAGGCCCACTTTAGGACATTGTTTTGCTGGATTTACAAGAAATATCAAGTAATTAACAATTGGTAACTCATATTAGAAATAAAATCGAAATCAGCCTGCATTTAATGTAGAAAAAACTTTTTTTTAAAGTTTTAACTTTATTTAATGTCCTGAATGTATTTCTGCTGACATTACAGAATGCTGCTGTAACAAGTCAGGACTTGATCAGTCGAAAGATCAAAGAATACAACATGATGAGGTATGCAGGACTCCAATCATAGTACTCAAGCAAATATCTACCCATTGTAGTTGTATGCCAACCTAATGGTATTATTTGTGTATTTTTTGCAATCAGTACGCCCAGCAGCAGGTCTGAACCCTCCCCTAAAACCTCACGCCAATCCCTCAGTATCAAACAAGCCTTCCTGGGAGGTAAAACAGACGGCAAGACCCACAGCCCTCATTCGCCCAAAACAGGAGAGGATCGGAGGGCGCTGAGAGGTAAAGGCACCAGCTTCATTTAGTGTGCTTCAAGGGCATTTTTAATCTCAGATGTCTAATTTATGTGCATATATGTGTGTTTACTCTGTTAGATGACTCCAGTCCACCAAGGGACAGAGCTGCTTGGAAAATTGGCATTGCAGGGATTATGAGGAAGCCCTTCGAAAAAAAGACTCCAGCTGGGGTCACGTTCGGGGTGCGGCTTGATGACTGTCCAGCTGCACAGACTAACAGGGTGAGTCTCAATCTCTCTTTATTTATTTGTGAGAAAATGCTCCAGTAGTTTAGCATTCAGATGATGTAAAACTATAATTGGAATATTATAATACACATATACACAATATAGATTTTGCTTCAACCTGTCAGCCAGAACGGTCACTAATTCTTGCTAGGGTAGCTCACTTTGGCTGGCTGTTGGAAACACTGATGTGTATGACATAACTGCATGCACATCACATCTGTACTCGGTCTGTAACAGTTTGTAAGTTTTTGTTAATTGTTCAGATTCAACATGCAGTTGTCAGTGATATGTTGTATCTTGTGTTTTCCTGTGTGTTGTGCAGTTTGTTCCTTTGATCGTGGAGGTGTGCTGTAATGTGGTGGAGGAGAGAGGTCTGGAGTACACAGGAATCTACAGAGTGCCTGGGAACAATGCTGCCATCTCCAGCATGCAGGAGGAGCTCAACAGCAAAGGCATGACTGACATCGACATCCAGGAAGACGTGAGTGACTGACAGCCGGGTTGCAAAGTACAGTGTGCCACTTTACTGACCTCTCTTAGCAGTGACAGATTTGTGCTGTAAGCTCTAACACGATGCTTTCTCACCACTTTTCTGCAGAAATGGCGGGACCTCAACGTCATCAGTAGTTTACTTAAGTCTTTTTTCCGAAAACTTCCAGAACCTCTGTTTACAAATGGTGAGATCTTGTAAATACACTGAAAGTCACGACCCAGAAATTGCAAACAAAAACTTGAGTAACGCTGGATTTTCTGTGCGACTTTTCCTTTTGCTATTCTAAGTAGTTTTTCCTCTATTCACAGAAAAGTATGCTGATTTTATTGAAGCCAACAGAACAGAAGACTCAGTGGAGAGATTAAAGGAGCTCAAGAGGCTGGTGAGTGAAAAATCTAATGTGAGATGTGTTCATTTGAAGAGCATTATATTTAGGCATACCATTAATCCTGAAACTCTTTCTTTTTTTTGTCAATTCTTGCAGATACAAGAATTACCTGATCATCACTTTGAAACTCTAAAATTCCTTTGTGCTCACCTCAAGAAGGTTTCTGACAACTGTGAAAAGAACAAGGTAAGGCGGTTAACAAGATCTGTCAGTGTTAATGTCATTAGGTAACACCCTCCGATCCTTTGCAAATCCAGTGTCCTTTTGAGGATTATTACATTAAACCTGATTTGTCCTAACCTTATCTGTTTAGATGGAGCCTCGTAACCTGGCAATTGTGTTTGGTCCTACGCTGGTCAGAACCTCTGAGGACAACATGACCAACATGGTTAATCACATGCCGGACCAGTGCAAGATAGTTGAGAACCTTATCCAGCAATATGACTGGTTCTTCACTGACGACGGTGACGAGGACCCTGTTGTATGTGGCAATTCTTTTTTCTTTCTTTTCTTCCTTTTGTTGTTTGTTTGTCATGGATAAACAACTCGTATCATAGATAACCATACTCTTAATGCTGTTTATTTTATACATGTAAGTATTTAAAGCTGCACTAATCAATATGAGAAATGGCTCAAATTACTATATTGGTAGAGACCAGAACAGAGTTAATTCAATGAATTAATGCAGCTTTAGATAAAATGCATGATCTCCTTTTTGTGGTTATCTTTCTTTTTTCCCAATGATGTGTTGTGTTCAGTCACTTATCTTCTCTCGGCTTTCTCTTCTGTTCTTGTTTAAACTGTGCACATTCCCTCCATGTGCGGCTCCAGACCACAGCTGAGCAGGAAAGCACAGTGCAGTCTCAGCCTGTGCCCAATATCGACCACCTGCTCTCCAACATTGGACGGACTGCAGCTTCACCGGGCGAAGTTTCAGGTAAGTCTGAGAGGGTTATCTCTTAGGAGAAGCACTCCAGCATCGCCACAGCAAATATATTATTATGGCAGCAATAACATATTATTAAAGTTGAAAAGTTTAAAATATTTGTGCAATAGATTTGTTAGAAATATTAGCAGTGTGTCAATTGTTAATGCTAAAATAATGAACATCATGCCTATTTTTTTCATAATTTTAAGTGTTTTGAGCAACAACAAAAAAGTCTGCCAAATTTGTTTTTGTTTCCGTTAAAGCAAGCTTTTTCAGTACATTTTCAATGAATACAGTTTGTGGTTTAACCATTGGCAACTTAAAAAAATACCTTGCAGTATGTTGAGCCTTTTTTATTAATTCATTTGTTTTTGGATAAAAGCCTTAGTTTTTGTTTCGCTATTCACATTTTTTGGCCCAAAGCGATAAATTGTCCAAGTTTTATTTTCGTTCATTTCTTTGCTTTACTCTTTATTTTCTCCTGCTCAAGTCATTTTTTTTCTCCCTGTGCTTTACCTGTGTTGAGACGACTCCTTTTCTTTCAGTTCTTTTCTTCCCCTCCTCCTCGTCTCTCACATAATCCTGGCATGTTCTTTCCCAAAGTAAATCAAACAAAAATAAAGAAAAGATGGAAGTTTTAACCCTTCTGACCTCTGCCCTTCTGTGTGTAGTGTGTTGTTTTTCTCCCCCATTCCTGTCCAGCACTCACACATTACCCAATCTTGACACAGGCCAAGTGGGCGGCGTCTATCACTCGATGATGTCACTGATGGACTCTGTTATGTCAGTGATGGACAGCTGGGACTGTAGGAAGAAGGACGAGTGTTGTGCCCAGTGTAGCTGCCTAGTCTGCAGAAACCCGCAGCTCTTTTAAATTTGGGCGAAAGGAGGAAAAAAGATAAAAAAGAAAGAAAGAGAAGTCGATGTTTGTCATTTTTCCTGTGGTGTGCACGTCTCATATTATAACCAATACCCTAAATTGAGGGATACAGAGCAATGCTGCTGTACTTTCTCTGAAAGCCCTTCTGCTGTCTCTTGTTGTCTCTAAAGCTGATCGCAAGGACAAGTAGCATGGTACGGTCAACCTCAGGTTCTCTCCCGGTCATGTGGCATAATCTGTCATGATGTCTAAGGGTGGGGTCGTAGTGGTGGGACACACGCGTTTAAACTCAAAACAAACCCACACATACAACCAATAAATACGTATTGACTTGTTGATGCAGAGGCACACATGCAGTCATATAGCAGTGGATGGGACTCCAAGCATGTAGATGTAGTGCTATTTGCTGTGAAAGGTAGTTTTTAGTTTCAGGTGCCTCCTCTTGTGTCTTTTTGTTTGATTTGTCGTCTGTGATGCCTTTTATTTCCAAATCTTTGTCTTCATTCAAGTACAGACAAATATTCCCACATACTTCGTCACCTCCTACTGTTACATAATGTGTAACACCTACATCAATCACTAACTCGCCCCTCACATTGTTCCCCTACCCAACCCTGACACACACAGTTTAAACCTAAATTAGATCATTAATAGCCCGATTCCACCGCAGGAACTCTTTCAGGAGCCCAGGAACCCTTTCAGGAACCTTTGACCAGAGGATACAATGACTAAATTTAGTTACTTTGTCGTATGTTTTGTTTGTGTCAAACAAAGTTTCTGTTCCAGGAGTAGTGCTTTCTGATGACCCTGGAACTATCAGTGCTGAATGTCGATTATTCGCCAACCTCAGGCTTGACTTCCCTACAGCGTTATTTATATTCATTAAGGAACAGATCTGCCTAATCTTCAGGGTTTTTCAGATGCATTGAAAATGAAAGGGACTTTCAGTTCCTGAGTTTAGTTCTTGTGGCTCCATGGTTCCTGTAATTATTTGGTCGAAAAGGGCTATTAGTCTGTTCATCTTTTGTTAGCTGCAGTTTGTGTGTTTTCTCCTTTTGCAAAGTGAGACAAGAAACTTCCATGTACTCTTTGATTTGCCTTTTATGTTGTTGAGGATGACAGGTTACATGTTAAAGGCCCCCCCCCGCAGGAGTAAATCTAGCTTGGAGTAAGAGCAATCTTTCTTATATTAAGGTTATTCTAAGGCTTGCCTGCGCCATCTGTATCAACCACGACATACACTCACTGATCTGTTCAGCTCAGGCCCCTTAAGTCAGAGCAAACTCATCACTCTCTCTCCTCTGTGATGTCTTTGAGTTGGGAAAGAATGCCTACAGCTGGTTGGTGGCTACATGTGATGCTCTGTGACTGACGTGTTTGTCCGTGATGTGCCGTCGTTCCATCGATACATGAGCATGAGCCGCTTTTTGTGTCTTGGTTTACTGCTGGGTTTTCACTTTGTTTCCTCTCACCCTTCATCTCAGGCCTCTTCTGCCGCTTGATCCACTTATCCATATACTGCTTAGTGTGGTTACTCGTTCTCATGTCGCTCTCTCTGAGCCGAAAATGTATCGTCTGCTTTCATTCAGCTGCTCTCATTATACTCATCATATCTGTCAGTTTCACTCTGAAACAAACTTTTAATCTGCCTTTTCGCTTTCTTTATCTTGACTGTTTTAAGCAAGCCCGAGGGTTGGCAGACTCTTAGTAACGACTCTCTTCTCTTTGATACAGATTCAGCATGTAGTGACTCCTCCAAATCAAAGGTAATGTCCTCTTATTTCGTTTTGTAACATAAATCATTCATTCCTTCTTTAGTGTTTTTATATTCTTCAGTCTGGTTTTGACGAGTCTTGGTTCTGTATCAACAGGGCTTGTGGGGGTCAGGGAAGGATCAGTGTAGCAAAGAGATGCTGCGCTCCTCCTTCTTCGCCAGCCGCAAACGTAAGAAGCCCAAGGACAAAGCTCATCCCAGCAGTTCAGACGACGACCTGGACGCTGTGTTCCCCAAGAAGGAGCTCCCGGAGGAGAGCCAGCAGCAGCCTCTGTGGTCCCCAGACAGCCGGACCGAGGAGGAGGGGGAGACGGATGAAACCAGTGAGAAAGACGAGAACAGGAACAGCTCTGAGGAACAGCTTGACAAAACAAACCGGAAGGAGAATCTCTCCAGCAGCCTGACGAAGCCCTTCACCCCCCTGCCTCCAGAACACGTTTCCTCCACCCTTCAAAGTGGCTCCCCGTATGCCTCACCTCCCCATTCCCCGAACCTCAGCTACCGCATGCAGATGGCTCACCAGTCCTCTCTGTCAGACCCGCCTTCCAACTACGACGACACAGTGTCCGACCTCGGTACGATGAACAGCACCAGCTCCCAAGCGTCGGTGCCCAGAGTGAGGCGAAGCAGGACTGTGGCTCTGGGTCCAGAAGCTGGCCCCAGCGGGTTGGGAGCGGAGGTTTGCTCCATCACCTCTGACTACTCCACCACCTCCTCCATGACGTTCCTGACTGGAGTAGAGCTCAGCACCCTCAGTCCTGAAGTGCAGTCTGTGGCGGAGAGCAGGGGTGGAGACGATGCAGACGACGAGAGAAGTGAGCTCATCAGCGAGGGAAGGCCGATGGAGACGGACAGTGAGAGCGACCTGTCAGTGTTTACAGTCGGAAAAACTGATCAGCACGAACTGCAGGAAGCTCCTCGACCCCTCCCCTCCCACAGACTCATCGAATGTGATACACTCTCCAGAAAGAAAGCTGCTCAACAGAAAACTGTCAGCGAGTCTTCACTGGATGGAGCTTGGAGCGATAAAGATTCCAACAGATTGTCGTGTGTGATGGGGTCAGTCAAAGGCCGCTCCACAGGCAGCCTCAGCTCCTCGTCTCGGAGCGAATTAGATAAGGCAGAGCCTGCGTGGAAGCTGAAGATCACTGACAGACTCAAGGTGCGTCTACGAATGTCTGTGGATGACATGTTTGGCGTGGGCAGCCAGAGGAGCCGGTCCCCGGAGGGCCGCAGTAAGAAGAAGAAGAACATCAGACGCAGACACACCATGGGTGGTCAGAGGGACTTTGCAGAGCTGTCTGTTTTGGGAGACTGGTCGCAGCATGTTGGCATCGGTTCAGGCTCTCGGTCGGAGCTGTCAGCTGTGGACCAGCTGAAGCCTAAGTGCAGCTCTCAGGACTTTTCAATTAGGGACTGGATTGCCCGTGAGCGCCACCGCACAAGCAATCCAGAGGTCAGCGTGGACCTCTCTGAACAGCAGGGGGGGCTGTGCAGCGCAATGTCCCAGAACCTTGGAGCCTCGTCCTCTTCTGAACTCCCACATCGTCCAGCTGAAGTGTTCAACGGGGATGCTCCTCAGAGTAAGAATCTGAGCCTTTCGGCCACCGCTCACCCACATAAACTCACTAATTCCCAGGTGGTCCATTCGCGCTTCTATCAGTACCTGTAAGAAGTATTGGACGTGTTTGACTGTGTATGTCCTTCGTCTGTGAGATGTGTACGTACTTGGGAGTCTGTCAGTATAATGTCTGTTGTGTGACCAATGTTAGTGAATGAGCATGTTGTACAAAATTGTTTGGAGTGTGTGTCTGTAACTGGTGTGCTTGCTTGTGAAAAGAGAATTACTGCACACAGGGATCGTTGATCCTGCTCATGTATAAGGCATGAAACAAAAATGGTGTTTATACCCTTTTATTTCTTTTTTTTAAATGACAAATGACTTTGGGATGGCGCAGTAGGAGGATATCTTCCCTCCTAATACAAATCCCTGTTGTGCTGAAGATGGAGAGGACCTGTTGCTCATGAACAATGAGCCTGTGAAGTCTGTGCAAGGAAGTGTGAACAGTGACACTCAAGTTAAGATTGTTTTAAAGGTTTAGCTTAGTGGCTTTAAGGATGAACTGACTTTTAGAATGAATAGGAAGTAGTAAAGTTTTTAGTATTGCAGAGGAACTATTTTTGTGTAAAGAAAGTTATGATGTTCAAAGTCAGTGAGTCTCTAAGTAACCAAATGAAGAATGTACAGACATGCTTGCTGTAATACTGACTAAAAGCTTTAGATGCTTGTGTTTCACTCTAAAGTGTACATACCCCTATTTTCTGTGTACTTGAATTGTGTTTTTGGTACAGCCTGTGTTTGGACTGCCTACAAGCTTTCTGCTGTCAAAGGGGCCTTTCCAAAGGTACAAAGGTGACGAGGAGACACTGGACTTATGCAAATGGAAATAGTTCTTATTCATCCCAGTTATGTGGTTTAAAGAGCAGTGAACAACATCCCTCTAATGCAAATGTTATGTTGTGGCTTTAGTGTTCGTGGTTCACACATCTGTCAATGGCTTTGGACGAAAAAGAAAATGGGTATTCAAATCAGAAAATCATGTTTTTTCACAATAGGAAGTGCCTCTCAATGAATTGTTAAGGGTGCCATATTGTCTTTGTTGAAATGCACAAAGATGTTACTGTGAATGACATTTTATATTGTCGACTCAGTCATTCTACAGGTTATGTAACAAAATGCCGAGCTTCCATTCCTTAGGCATTCCACTCTGGTCTTAACATGTTTTATACATTTTTTTTCTCTGTTTATCATTTTTTTGATTTTAACAGAACTTGAATTTTAAATATTCCTTGTAAAATAAGTAACTTAAATGTACATACATGCCATGTTTTAGCTGCTTTACTTTTAAATTTCCATCAAATTGCAGGATTAAAGTACAGTATTGTGAGATGATGATGATGAGGCCGGTGTGGGTGTTGTGGGCAGTTTGGTACTTTTCTGACGAGAGAGGTCCCTGCATGAGGAAACGCTTCATTGAGCTGGACCGTTTGTACCAATGCTGTGTTCCTCTGATTGTTAGAGGTGTGTGCACAGTCTCCTGAAACACTGGAAATAAATTTTGTCAATGGAAAATGGTCTTGTATGTTTATTTTTTGACCACGTTGTAGAAAAGCATCACAGTAGTATATGTAAGCAAAGAAAGGCTATAATAGAATCAGCTGAATCAAATTAGATGTAATGTGGCTTTTTTGACACTGTATTTTATGTTTAATTTACGCTACCTGTCAAAAGTTTGGGGTGACTTAGAATACCAGCTGAGATACCAGAGATCAGTTGCATTGCTTTTTTAATCAGGGCAGCAGTTTTCAGATTAGATAATGTGCTTACATAATTGCAAAAGGGTTCTCGACTGTTGTAGAAAGAAGTAGCTGATCTTTAATGCAATATCTACATTGCCCATTATCAGCAACCATTCATCCAATGTTCCAAAGACACATTCTGTTTCTCATATCATTTTAAAAGGCTAACTGAGAAAACATTGGAGAACCCTTTTGCAATTATGTAAACACATAATCTAATCTGAAAACTGCTGCCCTGGCTAAAAAAACAATGCACCTGATATCAGCTGGTATTCTGACTGTAATGGAGTGGAATGGACATTTCTAAGTGACCCCAAACTTTTGACAGGTAGTGTATATTGTAGAGATCTGTTTTCACTTTGTGTTTAATGGGTCTATCAGATATCATCATACATTTCTTTATCATTCCTCTTTCCCTTTGAGTAAACATTACTGCGTTACAGTTTTAAGACATTACAGACAGACATTTAAAGACAGTACGTTTGAGTGAAATTTCTTTTTTAAAGATTATTTTTTTGGGCTTTTCCGCCTTTAATTTTTGACAGGACAGCTAGTTAAGAAAGGGTAGAGAGGGGGGGAAGACGTGCAGGACGTTTGTCATAGGTCGGATTTGAACCATGGACCTCTGCGTCGAGGCATAAACCTCTCACTATATGTGCGCCTGCTCTACCATTGAATCAACCCGACCACAGAGTGAAATTTCTTTAAAGTAAAGTACTACAAAATATACAGCCCTTCTTTGCTTCCACAGGAAAAGCTTTTCAGCTCTCGGTTGTACTGCAATACTTGTAGGCTACTGCACACAAGAAGGCATACTGGCAGAAGTAAAATAGATCAAATGTTGCAGCACAAGGCAGCAGTCACATACTTTGTTGGTTTACACACTGAAGTGATGAATAAAGCCAACCAAAGATACATTTCAAAATGCTTTATATACAAGTTTCACATAGAACATAAAGACTTAAAGTGCTCATATTATGCTCAGGTTCATTATTGTATTTAGAGGTTGTACCAGAATAGGGTTACATGGTTTCATTTTCAAAAAACACCATATTTTTGTTGTACTGCACACTGCTGCAACGCCTCTTTTCACCCTGTGTGTTGAGCTCTCTGTTTTAGCTACAGAGTGAGGCATCTCACTTCTATTCCATCTTTGTTGGGAGTCGCACATGCGCAGTACCTAGGTAACGACAACCAGCCAATCAGAAGCAGAGTATGAGGGTGTGCCACGCTAGCAGCTAGGCGAGCATTATAACATGTTGAAAGTGACGCACATTTGTCACAGAAGTAAAGGCTGGACTACAATAGAGCTGTTTGGAGCAGTTTGTGAACAGTGTTTTCTGTTGGAGATAGTAAGTCCCTTTGGGGTGGACTTCGGGCTTTTTCATTTTGTAAACCTATAACATGCACACAAAAAAATATATAACACAATAAAGGTAAGGGACAATGCATAATATGAGCACTTTAAACAATATAAGAATTTATACACTTTGTACATCAGCTGACTAGAAACCACTGAATACTAACATAACATGGGGAGAGAGTCAAGCCATTAAACACAAGTCAAAGTAATTTACAAAATAATGAAAATTCAGCATAGTTAACTTACCAATGCCACTTTGGAAGGTAAATATCAAGAACTGTATTTGCAAACTAAATACTCTTTACATTTTTCTCCGTATAATGCCATATTTTAAGAAGACATACAATTATTTAGTATTCAGTTCTTTCCATGTTTTGATATAACAGTGCCATACCTTGTAATTTAAACTTCCCATACTAATAACTTGCTACTATTTGAGGAAAATTAACTTTTGTTTTGAGTCCACAGTTCAGACAAGGCCTATCCATATTTACTCATTCTCAGTGTCATGTGGGCTCTCATCATTAGCATTTCTCCCACAGTAAGGCACAGTGACTAAAAGAACAAGAGTTCAATTCAGAATTATGAGGAAAATAACATTTCATACCATTTCTGTAAAGACATTTTAAAGTACAACACAAGTTAAACATTGTGCCTTCGTTTTGTAAAGCAACTACGGACTGATGCAGCCAGACATTCACTCATAGACACAACACTGAACAGAGAAAGTCTGAGAAACAAGTAGCAGTAATCATTCTCATGAACACAATAATCAGTAAGTTGGTTGGCAAGGTTATCAGAAACTGGTGGCCTTTCCAAAGTTAAATCTCAACATAATGAACTGATCTTCACAGGGGATATTTTGTGCTGCAAAGCGCCTAATAAATATGCCTGGTTTGGAATGGAGATGCATTGCTCAATGGATGTTATGTAGATCCTCTATTTGTCCACCAGAGGGAGTACTAGTCCATATATTTTAATAACAGAGACAGATGTGACTGTTCACATCTGAGATTTATTTTGTCTTTCTGACCAGCATCCAGCGTGAGGTGAGGAGAGGGGTTGTAGGCTGAGGCCCCTTTTGCACATCCAGGTGCTGTGCTTCAGAGTAAAGCTAAAATCTGGATGGACAGCAGGTGGTGTGGGTTGACTGGGTTTAGAAAGACCTGTTGCATATTGTGCTGTAGTAGGTGGCTGGGCGCTGCTCAGAGGGATAGGTTTAACTGTCGTCCTCGTCATCTTCCTGCTGCTCATCCGTCAGTATCTCCGGCATCCTGAAACACACCTCGAAGAAGTTGACCAAGGATTGGCTCAGATGCTGCTGCGTCCCGTCACTGTGTAGGAAGTGTCCCTCATCTGGGTAAATCTGTAGATAAATAACCAAGAATGGATTCATGTACTGTATGTCATAGTATAGTATGTTATAAAAAAGTTATAGTATAGTATGTCACAAAAATGTCTATGTCATAAAAAAAAATGTTAAAAAATCATAAAAAGGTCATAAAAAGTCCAAAAAAGTCTGTAGGTCATAAAAATGTCATAAGTATCATAGTAGTAATAGTATAGTATGTCATAACTAAAGTCATAAAAGTCAGTATGTCATAAAAAGCTAGTAAAAAGTCATAGTATAGTATGTAAAAAAAATGTCATAAGTCATAGTATAGTGTGTCATGAAAAAGTCATAAAAAGTCATAGTATAGTATGTGATAAAAAGTTAGAGTAAAGAATGTCATAACTAAGTAATAGTATGACAAAAAAAATCAAATGTTATGCAAAAACATGTCATAACAGTATGTCATAAAAACTTAATAAAAAGTAATAGTATATTATGTCATAACAAGTTTATAAAAAGTCAAAGTATAGAATTGATTAAAAAAAACATCATTAAAAAGTCATAAAAAGAAGAAATTGTAATATATTTTATTATGTATAGTTGTATAGTAGTATAAGTATGCCAAAAACATAATAGTATAGTATATCATAAAAAGTTAATAAAAAGTCATAGTATAAATTATGTCATTCAAATTTCATAAAATTGTCATAGTATAGTGTCATAAAAAAAGTCTCAAAAAGTCATAGTATAGTATGCCGAAGAAAAGTCATAGTAGAATGTCAAAAGAAATTCATAAAAAAGTCAGAGTATAGTATGTATGTCATTAAAAAAAAGTCATTAAAAAGTTATAATGAAATCATAATGGATTGTATTATAGTATCATATATAGTAACATTAGTAGTAGTAGTATAGTATGTCATAAGAAAAGTCATAAAAGTCAGTATGTCATAAAAAGTCAAAGTATAGTATGCCAAAAAAAATCTTAGTATAGTATGTCATGAAAAGTTAAAAAAAGTCATAGTATAGTATGTCATAAAAAAGTCATAAAAAGTAATAGTATAGAATGTCAAAAAAGTGTTAACAAATCATAGCATAGTGTCATAAAAAGTCATGAAAAAGTCAGTATGTCATTAGTCTCGCTTTGCCAGAACATCATCCAAAGTGCGGAGGAGGGTTATGTATGTGATAAAAAACAATCATGAAAAAGTCATAGTATAGAATGTCATAAAAAATTAATTAAAAAGTTATAATGATAGCGTAATATATTGTATCATACTAGTAATAGTATAGTATAGTATTTCGAAAAAAGTAATACAAAAGCCATAGTATAGAATGTCGAAAAAAGTGATAATAAAGCCAGAGTATAGTATGTTGAAAAAAGCAATAAAAAAGCCATAGAATAGTATTTCAAATTTTCTTTTTAAACGCCATAGTATGGTGTGTCGAAAAAGTGATAAAAAAGTTGTAGTATAGTATGTTGAAAAAAGCCATTGTATAGTATCTTGAAAAAAGTGATAAAAAGCCATAGTATAGTATGTGGAAAAATAGTGATAAAAAAGCCATAGTATAGTATGTCGAAAAAAGTAACAATAAAGTCATTGTATAGTATGTCAAAAAGTGATAAAGCCATAGTATAGTAGGTTGAAAAAAGTGATAAAAAAGTCATAGTATAGTATGTCGAAAAAAGTAATAATAAAGTCATAGTATAATATGTCGAAAAGTGATGAAGAAGCCATAGTATAGTAGGTTTAAAAAAAAGTGATAAAAAAGCCATAGTATAGTATGTCGAAAAAATTATAAAAAAGCCATAGCATAGTATTTTGAAAAAGTGATTAAAAAAGCCATAGTAAAGTATGTCGAAAAAAGTGATAATAAAGCCATAGTGTAGTATGTCAAAAAAAGCCATAGCATAGTATTTTGAAAAAATGATTAAAAAAAGCCATAGTATAGTATGTCGAAAAAATATAAAAAAGCCATAGTATAGTATGTTGAAAAAAGATAAAAAAGCCATAGTATAGTATGTTGAAAAAAGTGATTATGAAGCCATAGTATAGTATGTGTAAAAAATGATTAAAAAAGCCATAGTATAGTATGTTGAAAAAAGTTATAATAAAGTCATAGTATAGTATGTCGAAAAAAATTAAAAAGAAGCCATGGTATAGTATGTCGAAAAAAAGTTATAATAAAGCCATAGTGTAGTATGTCGAAAAACGTGATAAAAAAGCCATAGTATAGTATGTTGAAAAAAGTTATAATAAAGTCATAGTATAGTATGTCGAAAAAAAATTAAAAAGAAGCCATAGTATAGTATGTCGAAAAACAGTGATAATAAAGCCATAGTATAGTATGTCGAAAAACGTGATAAAAATACATATTATAGTATGTCGAAAAAGTGATAAAAAAAGCCATAGTATAGTATGTTGAAAAAAGTGATGATAAAGCCATATTATAGTATGTTGAAAAAGCCACAATATAGTATGTATAGTATGTCGAAACATTCCATATGTCATTCTATAGTATGTCAAAAAAAGTAATAAAAAATACATATTATAGTATGTCGAAAAAGTGATAAAAAAGCCATAGTATAGTATGTCGAAAAAAAGTTATAATAAAGCCATAGTATAGTATGTCGAAAAAAACGTGATAAAAAAGCCATAGTATAGTATGTTGAAAAACATTATGAAAACGCCATAGTATAGTATGTCAAAAAAAGCCATAGTATAGTATGTCGAAACAGTGATAATAAAGCTATAGTATAGTATGTCAAAAAAAGCAATAAAAAATACATATTATAGTATGTCGAAAAAGTGATAAAAAAACCATAGTATAGTATGTTGAAAAAAGTGATAATAAAGCCATAGTGTAGTATGTCAAAAAAAGCCATAGCATAGTATTTTGAAAAAATGATAAAAAAGCCATATTATAGTATGTCGAAAAACGTGATAAAAAGCCATATTATAGTATGTTGAAAAAATTATAAAAAAAGCCATAGTATAGTATGTCGAAAAAATATAAAAAAGCCATAGTATAGTATGTTGAAAAAAGCCAAAGTATAGTATGTCAAAAAACGTGATAAAAAAGCCATAGTATAGTATGTTGAAAAAAGTGATTATGAAGCCATAGTATAGTATGTCGAAAAAAGCCATAGCATAGTATTTTGAAAACGTGATAAAAAAGCCATAGTATAGTATGTGTAAAAAAATGATTAAAAAAGCCATAGTATAGTATGTTGAAAAAAGTTATAATAAAGTCATAGTATAGTATGTCGAAAAAACGTGATAAAAAAGCCATAGTATAGTATGTTGAAAAAAGTTATAATAAAGTCATAGTGTAGTATGTCGAAAAACGTGATAAAAAAGCCATAGTATAGTATGTTGAAAAAAGTTATAATAAAGCCATAGTATAGTATGTTGAAAAAAGTGATGATAAAGCCATATTATAGTATGTTGAAAAAGCCACAATATAGTATGTATAGTATGTCGAAACATTCCATATGTCATTCTATAGTATGTCAAAAAAAGTAATAAAAAATACATATTATAGTATGTCGAAAAACGTGATAAAAAAGCCATAGTATAGTATGTTGAAAAAAGTGATGATAAAGCCATATTGTAGTATGTTGAAAAAGCCACAATATAGTATGTATAGTATGTCGAAACATTCCATATGTCATTCTATAGTGTGTCATAAAAAAGTCATGAAAAGTCATAGTATAGAATGCCAAAAAAATGCATAAAAAGTCATAGTATAGTGCGTAATAAAAAGTCATAAAAAGCCATAGTATAGTACGCCCAAAATGTCTTAAAAAAATCATAGCATAGTGAATAAAAGTCATGAAAAAGTCAGTATGTCATGAATAATAGAATAAAAAAGTCATAGTATAGTATGTCATAAAAAGTCGTAGTATAGAATGTCATAAAAAATGTCGTAAATAAGTCATAGTATGACAAAAGAAATCCTTACAAAAGTTAGAGCATAGTATGCCAAAAAATGTAATTGTTCCTCCTTTCCAAACTTGGCTGTTAAGACAAAATCCAGAGTCCTTGATCTGTGCGAAAATGCAATCTCACGTTCAGCCACAATTAATATGAGGCGTCAGCAGTCTGAGTCAGTCAAATTAAATCCTCAGTTATACACAGGTCCATTTGTCAGGTATAACAGTGATTTCAGAAACTCACCTGTAGAGTGTAATTGGCCTTCTCGCTGATTAAATGATTGATAAATTTGGCCGTGTGCTGGAAGTGAACCTTCTCTGTGGTAGTCGAGAAGATAAGATTGGAGACAACACATTAGGGTGTGATCACAGTTAAATTGTTAGTGTTTTACTCACTGCGTATTGAGAAATAATATATAAAACATATGTCTGTTACCGTCAGCAGTTGGGTGAATTATCAAGTATTGCTTTTGCAGAAGCAGACCTGCTCTGTGTGCTAAATTTGCCATCTGAAGTAAAGAGAGAGGGAAATCCAGCATATATGTCATCAAAAATAACCCTTAACTCCATCCCTGTACATTTTAGCTAAACATCTTGGTGCGTTATTTGGTTAAGGAGACTGAAACGTTAAAACTTTACCGTATATACTCGGGAATCTGTCTTTGAGCCGAGGTATCGTTCTGAAAATGCAGATGCTGCCATTTAGAAAAGAGGAAAAACTGAGTTAGAAAGATTGAGCCCCTTCAGACACTGTCCCAAAAACATGACAGCTTTAACACATCCATAGAAAAAAAAATATGTGGAAAGTTATACCATAGAGCTCGAAATCTGTAATGGGGGAGACTGCTGTTCCACACTTAAGTTGGTTAAACTCCTCAGAGCTCAGAAGCATCGTGGCTAAATATCCTCCATAGGCCTGAACAAAGGTAGGGGAGACACAGAAACACATCAAGAAGTCTAATTAATTATAATTCATGATAATAATTTCAATGTGAAGCAGTTACTGTATCTCAGGAGCCTCTTTGGTGTGTTGTCTTGTCCTTACCTTTCCATAAACTCCCATTCGACTCTGATCAACGTAATGCTCTTTGGAAATGAACCTAAAAATAAAAGAAAACTGGTCAAACTTTCAGTGTTCTCTTACTGTCATGCTTGCAGTGAAAGCACAAGTCTTAACCTGAGTGCCTCTAGCTGGTCCCTCTCCTCTAGTCTTCCCAGTTTCCTCCTGACTTTGTGGAGAAAGTTGGTGCCCTGGAAGCCGCTGCCGTGGCCGTCAAAGCGGATGACGATAGTGCTGAAGCTGCTGACCAAAACCGTGGCCCAGTCCACTCGGAACTGCTCCGACACCATCTGCCCACCGGGCGTACCATCCCTGTACGAAAGCCACAGCCATATGTTGGTCATTTTAAGGACTGACAAATTTCTCAGAGATTAATATTATATTGGAATCTTGTTAAGAGGAAGACAGATTTTATTTTAGCATTGTTGGTTATATAACTGTCCGAATAGAGGGTTTAACATCAAAATGAAATATATACAAATAAGAACAAAGGACTGTTACACGACAGATTACCTTGCAATGTAATGTAGTCCAGTACAACACCACCTTATCAGTCAGTTCAATACTAGAAAGGTCTGGCAAAGCGATTTTCACAAATGTAGTATTTAGTAAAAATTTGCCTTAAAGTGAATATCTGGGGTTTTGGACAACATAAGAAATGTGACAACTTCACCTTGAGCCCTGAGGAATTGTGACAGGAAATGCTTACTTTTTTTTTTAAGGTTAATAGACCAAACAATCAAAAATAAATGACAGAAAGGCTGCATTAACTATTGGGGGCAGTAGCTTGAAAGGCCTTACCAGGGCCCAACAAAAGACACTTTTGAGTTGCATTAGGGAAATGTAGGATCCAGCATTTTTGGATCTTGAACCCTGCTAGGGATTAAAAGTCAGGATATAAACCTTTTTGACAATTCTGTCAGTTTTAAATACAATTCCTGTGAGTCTCCCAAATTTAGGGAAGTGCATACTAAATCGCTGTAGTATTTTTCAACTTTTTCAATAGTAATGAAAGTAATTGCTGCATTCAAGTGTTGATACTATTCTGTGCACTGTTTCATAAAGATGTCTTTTTGGAATTAAGAGTCAAAAGTTAAAAGTCAGACATATTCATACTTACACTAGCAGCAGTAAGGGGTAATGGGCTGTATCTATGAATCCAGCTGGCTTCAGAATCTGCATTGTCAGAGCTACAACAGATAGGGTTAACAGATAAGGTTACAGGGAATCTTATAATACAAGATGAGTGGTTGTAATTTCATTAAGATGTACACAGGTAATATTTGTGTACAGTATTTGCTAATTCCACATTAGTACATACTGTAATCGTCTATGGTGATGGTCTCGTACTCCACTCTGGGCATCTGCATGTTGTTGTACGTGTTGTTTACTCTTTCATTTGTCTCCACGTCAAACACCTCTGCAGTTAAGCAGTTTAAACAGGTGTTACAATATCTTAATGACAAATCTAGTCAGTTAAAACATATTCATATAATTCAGTACAGTAATGGTGAAGTAGGACGACAATACTACTGAGATGACACTCACTCTGTTTGTCCTCTGTGCTATAGATAGCCACACTCGGTATATCTGGACCTGCACAAAACAATTCAGGGAAAATCAGTTAACAGGAATGCAATGATATAAGTTAATTTGCATTAACAAGGCACTGAGAAAAAAGGCCACCACACCAGTAATCAAGCATCTGAAACCTAATCCTTCTCT
Organism: Sander vitreus; assembly: GCF_031162955.1. Taxonomy (NCBI): domain Eukaryota; kingdom Metazoa; phylum Chordata; class Actinopteri; order Perciformes; family Percidae; genus Sander; species Sander vitreus. The sequence continues at coordinate 12,244,088 of NC_135866.1, forward strand.
GCAACAGAAACACCTCCTTGTCTCATCTTAAACAGAGTTCAGAAATAGCCCTCTCAGCCAGCTCTGCAGTTAATAATCTACTTCCGTCCCATGAGGAAGTAGCTTATTATTTCACAATTGAGCTGCTCTCCAAAGATCCAATTAATGAAGAAAGCCACTGGCACTTTTTCTCTCTGGAGTGAGCCTCCTAAACAAATCAGCCGCTATAGAAACTGTGATCTTGTGCCATTGTGATGAGCAAGAGCAAAAAAAATAATAATGGCATGTCTCTACAGTGTCTCTACAATGAATATCTAGCAAACAACCACACACTGTATTTTCATATGACAAATAGTAAAATAAAATAAAACAGAAAGCCACACAGCTCAGCAGCTGCCAGCAGCTCAGTAGTGCTCACATTACTCTTGGCCTGCAGTCAGACAATACATTTGTTTCTGTGGCTAATTAGAGGGATCCAGCAGAGGTTTGAGGTTATCTGCTAATGTCCAGTTCGATATAAGCTCTCAACCTGACATGTAACACTAATTCAGTTATGCTTTCTACTGAACGTGGCTTTCTGCCTCCCCCAGACGACTTTCATTCTCAGGAGTGCAAGGATGTAAAGCGCTCTCAGTCCGCTGTTCTTTGACAAGAGATTCAAGGTCCAGGACGCTCACCTTTACAGTTGAGTAAGAAGTACTGCATGTTGGGGCTGAATGAAACTTCCACATAGCCGCACTTGAACTCACAAGACAGGCAGCAGCGGTTGAACGGAGGGATGGTGTCAGCACTGTGGGATGGCACTGAGTGAGCATCATTGTATAGTGTATAGCACTTGCAGAAAACACAGAAGTATAACTTGTGGGAAAATCCAACCTGTACAAGTGCCGTCGTTTGGGGTCGTCCTCTGTGCTTAGAAAGTATCTGGAAAACATCCAAACATTACCATCAAGTAACAGAATAGCCATGAATGTGCAGCACTGGCTGTTAAAAAAGACATCAACATGTCTTACATGAGGTTCCTTTTATGATTGTAGGCCAAGATGCTGGTGACGTCCCAGTCTCCAGAGGTCAGGGACTGAAGTATGTCTGTGCTCGTGTTAGGCTAGAATAAAGTAAAGGGACATTAAGCACATTGTACCAAACCTTCAACACAAATATCATAAGGATAATTCTGCATTTATTTTTACCAGAGAGGTGGACATAGAAATGTGGAAAAACTTTCCTCTCCCACCCTGAGGGATTGCTCTGGTGAAGAAGAACTTGTGTGCGTCATGGGAAAAGAGCGGTGCTTCATTCTGCAGAAAGGAGAGAAAAGAAAATGTACCTGCAGGGCTTTTGTATTTAAGCAATGTCACACGAGAGGGCGTGCTGTTGTACTTAATATCATCACAGCTGTGATTCGGTCGTAGGCCTGTTATTTACTCGTTCAAGCTCCGACACATGAAACAAACACTGTCTGTGTTTTTTACTAACTACTACACAACAACAGGGAATCAGTGTTTTCATCACATACCTGTCTGTGCAACCAGCTCTCACTCTCATCCTCATGTTTCTGAAACAAAAGGAGTAGGACTTTAAGTTTTTTTCTGAATCTACAAACACACACAAAATACACACTGACAGCAAATTTCACACTTTGTCAAAGAACATTTACAGATTGTTTCACCTTAATGCAGACTCCAGTTGTAGCCTCACACAGTGTCAGGATAGAGTTGTTCTGGCCTCTGTTTAGCCAGTTGACAGCCAGTTTGGTGCTGGTAGCCCATTTTACCATAGTGATATAATATTCCCTCCTGGAAAAACAGAAAGTGAGATTACATCACCACCACTGACGACCTCTGTCTCGACTACCTTATGAAAATACTGTATGTAGTAGGTGGCTAATACTCTAGGCTATTTTTGATGCTTGTTCTTTCATACACAATAATAAGGCACCGTTGGGCTGTCACTCACCCTATTCGGGGGTCATCAGGTTTCTTCATCACAACAGTGTGCAGGGGACCATTGAGGCTCACCACAGACAGGTGCACTACAGGGTTTTCCTCCCCAGCCTGCAAGGTCCAAGAGGACACTAGATAGGTCAGACTGGATTTCAGTTGCAGACAATAAGGAATTGTCTTTTGTTCTGTTCTGTTGTCTTTATAGTTAAACACGTTCTATCTATCACAGTCCTCTATGTATAACAACATCAACATGGAGTTTTTTTTGGGCACTTTGGGGCACATTTTAGGTTGATATGGCAAACTTGTTGGCAAATGTTTGCCTTTTTAGACATTCATTAACCTCCATTCCTTGCCTCTTGTGTAGTTAATAGTATAGCCCAGCCTGTTCTGAACCATACGTTTGAAAGTTAACTACTGTAATTCGTATGATTAACACGTTTTTTTTGCTGTGTGCACCACATTGACTGCTGCTGTATAAGAACGCGGCTGGCTGCATAGGGAAGTGGTTGGGTAGGATGGGTGGGTGTTAACATACAGGATTTACAAGCCAGGCAGCGGAGTTCGCTTCCCGGAGAAACGAAAAGACTTTCACCCAGGAAATGTGTATTTTAATACAAACGACGATCTTTTTCTAAACTTAACTAGTCGTTTTGGTGCCTAAAACTTAACTTTTGTCGCCGCATAACACTCACTTTTTCTTACCTAGCTAATCTTAACCATAATCTGAACTGAACCACCAACTACCGCTGACCTGACGGAGCACCACGATCGGCAGCTTGCGGTGTTCTGTACCTGGCTCACAGTCACATTCTCAGGTAACTGAACCACCAACTACCGCTGACCTGACGGAGCACAATGCGGAGCACTGTAGTCGGCGGCATGAAGCTCTGTAGCGGCTTAAACTAGAAACTGCCGCTCTGTAGCACGGAGCTCTGTAGCTGATGTGACCAGTCGGAGGTCTCCTAGTTTTCGTATATAATACGTTTTAGTGTGCATTACTTTTCGTACGATATCATACATATACGGGTCAAAAAGGAAACCATCATTTTCTCTAAAATATAATTAACCAGCAATGTTTGAAAAACCCAGTTGGTTATTTAAACACACAGTCATTGTTCTGAATGATAACCAAAAATCTCAAAGACTCTTCTAACCATCTGGATGAAAAATATCATATAAATAAAAACATGTTTTATCATGCAGTGGACATTGATTGTAGCCATTTTAATAAATGTTCAAGGTTTTTAAAATCATGTGCACAGCAATTACAGGATAGCAGTCGTTAGCAATTAAAATCTTAGGTCTCAGGCTCCCTCCAACAGTGCTAATAAAATATGTGGAAGGTCACACAAGTAACAACAAAATGAGAATCTAAACACAAAGTAGAGCAAGTTAAGATAATCGGTGTGAGATTGTGGCTGCAGACTTGCCTTTGGGTAGTGATACTCCAAGGTGGCGGGGTACGGCGTTCCTGTGAAGAAGGGAACTTCCATCTTTGGCACCAGCGTGTCATTAATGGTCATGTAGGCCAGACGCAGCCCGTCTGGAGACCACCAGTGGGCTATGTGAGTCTGCAGGATCTCCTCTGTAAAAACAAAACAAACAGATTCTGAGTTTCTTTCTATTTTAATTGTTGTTTAAATGCATTGGAGAGTGCCCAGATTAAGCCCCTTTGATGGTTTTTTTCATCTCTCCATCAAATCTTGTATTGATTATGTGTATATTAATCTGTAATATTTTTATATACGTGTAAACCAACAAACTAAACTAACTATATAACACATGCATTGTGAAGCATGCATGAAACCGAAGACCAGAATACAAATTTCTGAAATTTCCAAAAACCAGATTAACTTTGGAAACTGTCCAAAAGTTATTCTAGAAATACATGTTAAATCCATGTAAAAATCCAATAAGAAATGTAATGTTTGCCTCCTGAAAGATAAAAGTATTTGGCTACAACACCACATCCCTAAAAGGCTTCACATAAAAGGTTTTCAATGCTCTATCTGCAGCTTCTCTGTTAGCTGGTGTTTATGTAATTATTATATTCTGACACTGATAAAGACATTTCCAGTATGTCCCCATTTCAACAGACACTAGTTTAATATTTGTAGCATCTGTGATTTATGGCCCATTCCCTATGGTGAGGAAAAACAAACCAATTACTCTTACATGTTGACAGTTTAAATACTTGAGCTTTCCTGATTACAGTTTCCTTTATTTAGCAGTTTCCTGATGAGTGACTTTCATCCAGCAGGGGGCAGAAGAGCTCTATCAAAAGCACTTACAGTACACATTCTAGTGTACCTATATGTGGAGATCTAAACAACAGCCTTTCTTGGTAAAAATGCCCAGCTCAAACTTTTGAGGACGAGGACTTTGTAATTTCATTGTTGATTTCAACGTGCTATAACAATGTTTTTTTTTCACATCGTGAATGCACAGGAAGTGTGTTGTAACAGGGGCAGATTGAGGACACAAAACTTCAGTGTTGAATTCTCAACATTTGAATTGAGTTCTCACTCTAAGGCCGACTTGTGTGTTGCAGTGCAGTAGGACGTTCAAGGCCTGTGCCCACAGAACATTAGTCAACACAATTTCCTCTATAACCCAGGAGGAGCACAACATATATTTTATTCATTATTTCATGAAGGTCGGAGCATTAAATAAGATTCCTGGCATTTAACATCAATGTATACGTACTGTATCTGCAATTCATACAAGACAAAAAGATGAATATTTCCTGTAACGGTTTTATGTTTTTTGTCCTCCCACACTATCAGTGTTGAGTGCTGTGGATCGGCTGTGAGGTCGATGTGTCTGGTGCATGCGATGGGTCTTCTGTGCATGACAATAACTGTTGTCAGAGGCAAACACACAGCTGTCTAAACCTCCATCTGCAATAGGAAAGGGCTTTGGAAAGGGCAAATGCACAGACTGAAACCCACAGAAATAAGTATACATGCAAATGTTAACTCCTGTAATATTCTTGTAAAAAATGATCTCCCAAACCCACTGCTCTACAGGAAAACATTAAAAGTTGTCTCAACTTCAATCCCATGACTTCCCTATCTTTAATTTCTTAATCAAAGATAGAGCTTACGTTTGTTGATGCGTTATTATGACAACTGAGGTATAATTATTAACTCTAACCAACATCAAAGCCTCACAGAAAATTATTTTTTGGAATTTTTTGTGTCAAACCCCACAGGACTGTATTTCAAATTTGAGTTAGGATCCCAATGTTTCAGAAAATTGGATGTAATAGTGCAGCCATAGAAGCGGCACATTATCTCTGAGTATTTCAACATTATTTGCATGATATACTGCAACTCCAATGACTGCAACAAGCAGATTCTAAATATATATGGCACATTCATGTGTAAAAGTTTAAAAGTGGAAATTTAAAGTTTGAGTTTTAGAGGCTTAGAGGGCACTAAATGGGATTTTTGTTCAGCCTTTCTGTGATGGGAGCATTTGCAGCTCACAAAAATGTTTTGTATCTCTCACTCAAGGTTGAGGACTGGAGAACACTAAATACCAGAGAAAAACAAGGCAGCCTCACCTTGAGCCACATTCAGACAATTTTTTCCACACCTATCTCACCTGAATAATACAGTACCACTGTGTTGTAAAAGATGAAAGCTATGTGATCTCTGCTTTTGTGAAACAGTCTGTTATCTGCTGACAAATCAATCAAAACATAGCTAGACAAATCTTTCTTTAGTATTGAAAATGGATTACTTCTTTCATGTCGTGTTCTGTGTCCACAACAAAGAAATAATCCCATTAACGAAAAACCAATTAGAGCTGACCCTGAAGCAATTCATGCACTATAATAGAATTTATCTCATAGTAACTGGCCTTTCGCAATTAAATTATACAATTACACTGCAATCATTATCCAAATCCATTCTCTGAATAAATTCAAAATTAATAATTATAACCATGCCGGAAACAGAAGTCTTGACTTAAACCTATACATTTTATTATCAATGAATGCACAGTGGGAAACCTTGTCTCAAACATGGCAGCGCATCTGTAAACAAAGCCATATTCAAGTGGTATCTAATTGCAATGTCTGTCTCAATTATGCAGTAATCAGAAAATGCCTCATATTAAAGTATGCTGGCTTTTAAACATCTGCTGAGTGAGGCTGCAGCACTGCAGACATGAATTAATTAAAACTGCCTGAAAACAAAGACAGACTATGGGAAGTCTAGCGAAGGAGGGGCAATGAAATGTATCCAGCTGTGCTCTTTCAAATGGAAGTATGCACACAAACACACAAACATGCCTCTGGGTAGGGGCAGGTGTCACAACATTGGATCAAAATGCGCTTCTAATTTAGGTAGTTTAAAACATTATATGTCCTAAAGTTTGTGAACACCCCTGTTGTTCATGGTTTGGTCTCCGTAGATCCAATTAAAGAGCCTGTAATCAATATCTTCATTTTACCAATGCACCACATGGCTACTTGTATATGAAAGGGGTTGCTTGTAGTAACAAACCCACCGTTATCACCCAATTCTATATTTCCCCAAACAGCAGACAGACAAAGATGGCGACTAGCTGGTGAACATAGTGGAGCATTTAGCAGTGAATATTAGTAGACAAAACACGACTTCAAATGAATGGTAATGCTAACACATTTGCTATATCAACTTAAGAGGTGATAATATACTAGTGAAGTAACACAAACTACAAATTATGATATTTTAGACAACAGTTTGGAAAAGGCTTTTACTTTTCAATGTAACAATGCCTTTAAGCAAAGCGCGGCCTGCAAAGATGGTTTTCATGTTTGGTGCGGAAGAACTTGAATGGCATTCACAGAACCCCGACCTCAACCGCATCCAACACCAGTAACGGCGACCAGGTCTCATCACCCAACATCAGCGTCTGACCCCCTAATGCTCTTGTGACTAAATATTAGCAAATACATATGAGGTTCCAAAATCTTGAGGAAAGTCTTCCAAGGAGAGTGAAAGGGTAAGATAATAGCATGTTAATGGCCATGGTTTTTGTAATGATATATTCATATCATATACAAGTGCAATCACATACAAGGTGTCCACATACTTTTGGCCATGTAATGTATTTTTAGACATGCTTAAGTTCTGTCAATTCTGAAAGTGACAGAAATCCCTACTCTGTCTTTGAACTTTGGAGAAAGTCCACTATTTGCTAAATGGAAATAAGGGGACGTAATCTCATCCTGTGCTTTGTTGTGTTTTGCTGAAACTGTGTTTGCAGTTGTCTTCAGGGGCGCCATATAGGGGGGAAAAGTTAGGACAATTCCAAGGGCCCATGACTGACAGGGGCCCCAAAAAATAGGTAAAAACTAATTTAAAATTATTAAACCATCATCATTCAGTATATATATTTCAAATATAATAATAAAATTAATGATCTCTTTGTTTTTACTTGTTTTTGGCAGTAAAAGTTAAATATCCCCATTTACCAAAAAGTAAACATCCATATAGACCAACCACCCCCCTGTATCTGCATGAAATGGTTTGGTCCTGCCGTAGCGCACTCAGTGACGGTGTTTAGTTGCAGTCAGTAGATACGCCAGAACTACAGTGACCACAGTGTTGCCAAGTAACGTTAAATCAAAATCTGGTTTTCAAAAAAGGAAAGAGAGAAAAGAGAGAGAGGAAAGACAAAGGAAAGGGTGTCAAACTGTAACCCAGTTTTTCACCAAGAAAGGTGGGTAGCCTAAAGTCTGTGAGTGGTATTAACCTGTTGGCTTAATGTCCATAGTGAAATAAGCTAGCTAGCTACAGACTAGTGTTAGCCTACATTTAATAACCATTTAATCAGTGCAGGGAAACGTTTAGCAAGTTATTCATATTAAATCATTGTCCCTACCCCTTTTAAGAGACTTAACAACAGATGAGTCAGCAGCACCCCAGTCTCCCCCTAACTGAGCCCCTCCCTGTCCCAGTGAAGAAGGTGACCAACATTGTGTTCAATGACATGCCAGTTAGCATCATTGCAGGGAGTCTGTGGGGATTTCTCTGTCTTTCATTAATAATCATAATAATAATTAATTTTATTAAGAGAATTTTCCATTTTGTCAAATTCTAGTACTAGTATTGAACTACAATAAGCAAGACAGTTGCAAGCTTTTAATTAGAGTTATGTAAAGCTTTTGATGGGACAGTTAGGTCCTAGAGATGTGGTGACAACAGCTGCACAGAGGGGGCCCAATTTGATTTTTTTGTCATGGGGCCCAAAATTCCTGGCGGCGCCCCTGGTTGTCTTACCCTCATACAGCCAGTCAGCAAGGCCATTGAAGACGACTCCCTCTTTACCAGTGGAAATCAGGCGGATTGCTCGGCTATCTACTGTTGCTCTGTAGTAAATGTTGTTTTCAAATATGAAGATCTGGACAGAGAAAAGCAGAACCATCATTAGTATCTGTTCTGATCGTTACTGTATCGCTGTATGTAGCCTAGAATTTGTATGTGTATTAAATACAGTCTATGGTGTATTACTGTAATGCTAGGCTGTGGTGCAAAGCTGGTACTACTTTTTCTATCTTTCTATCCAACCACTTTATCTTAATCCAGATAGAAACACCCACTCAATGACACTTACAAGCTAATACATTGTCAGACAACACCTGCCTTAAGCACTTTATTAACGGATATTTGCCTAAATACAGTTTGAGCTAGATTCCTCTCCAAAGCAGTATGGAATTCTTTCTGTTGCTAATCAAGGAGCTGGAGCTGTCTGAGGCCCCACAGGCACATACACACATATTTTTTTCCCCGTGTTTATTGAGACATTATGCTGTCTCCTGAGGGTGGGCAATGGCTGAGCTAAACTGCAGGATAGACTGCTGATTTAAGCAGCAATAATGGCATTGCCTGAAGGAATTGAGACATACCGCGGGCAGATGCGTGTGTGACACTTAAAACCCTCTGTCAATCCACTTCAGTGTTTTCGCTTCTTCGTCTGGTGCCAGCATAAGGGAGATGAATGTGGGATTGATTGATAGCTGAAGCACAGGCCGTGTTGGTGTGACTGGGCTGTCAGCTGAAACCTCTTCAGTTAAATCTAAGCCTCAAATCGCCAGCACAAGAGTCAAAAAAAGACATGGCTCCTTTTGCTCTGATCTGTTGCTGTCAAAGATTTATACTGTGGGATCAACATTTGAGGAAAACTGATCAATGCAGGACTGTGTAAAGCAAAAGAAGCCGGTGGTTGGCAAAAGTTGCATACAGTAATTCTCATTCTTCATTATTATGAATTATGGTTAGGGTGAGGGTAAGGGTTACGGTTAGGCATTTAGTTGTGATGGTTATGGTTAGGGTAAGGGGCTAGGGAATGCATTATGTCAATGACAGGTCCCCACAAAGATAGTGAAATGCACTATGTATGTGTGTGTGTGTGTGTGTGTGTGTGTGTGTGTGTGTGTGTGTGTGTGTGTGTGTGACGACCCAGCCTTGCTGATTGCTCTGTCACGGTAGAGTAATTGCTTGTGGGTTAATAGGGGAAGTATAGCAGGATTCATCTCCCTGCTCCTCTCACTACATCTGATGCATCACTGCACACAGCCATACTGCCACAAACATCTTTATGTGAATCTTTATGTTATGAAGCACTTGATTAAAAATCACTCCAATTCTGATAAACTTAGAAAATCATTATATGCAGAAATAGTGCATAAAAAGGAAATATGTGCAACTTCGCCAGGTCAGACAGTGACAAAAGACAAAAGCTCATTTAATTTTTTTCTCGGCTGTTCATTTAATCAAACCCAGAGCTACAGTAACAGGATTGCAAAACAATCAGGTACACTATTACCATATGCAAATTAATCTTTTTCCCTCAGCAGGCAAAGTCTCATCGCACACTTGAAATGTTAATATTTTCTCACAGCAATGTATCTGTGATTTAAAGCAAATGATACGAGCAATTATGGAAGAAGAGAGAGCTTTGAAGTAATAGCTAATGAAACATGTGGTCTGTTGTCTAATCACCGCAATTCAAACTGAAATAAATTTAAAGTCAGCGAGGTAAAAAAAAAAGTCTTGCAGGAGGCAAGAGAATAAAACTAAAGATTAGCAGGTGCTTGGGTCAATGGCACTTTTCAGCTCATCAAAGGATAAGTCTGTCATTCTCATAATTTTTTCTTGTCAACAAATCACATGAAAAGACCAAAAGTAACAATGTTTTAGTTGTCTCTCCTTACTTTATCTGATAAGAATCTGAGGCATTCAGTTCAAAGCCCATTGGTTTCTACAGAAGATGTAAATCTAGAAACGTGTCACAAATACATGATTTCATTTTTTAAAAAGGCTTGAAACAGCAAGGCACTGTAACTTTTAGCCAATGCCACAAAAAGGTGTACGTTTTAAATCTGTTTGGGGACTATTTTCAGCTGCGGATTAATACACATTTGGTGCACTAGTGCATCCTAATGGAGGAGCATGCCAGCCAGTGTGATGGTGTGGCTCGATGTATTTTAATAGTTTTTGAACAACAATGGAAATTAATGGAATGGAAGCACATAGGACTAAGATACATCAAGCTTTGGCTACACAGACAATGTGTAGCTACACAGTATAAAGTTATTGGTGGTTTAAACACCAATCAATTACAATAAGAACAGAACAACACATATAATAGGCTATGCATTTTCTTTTACTGTTTTACTGCATGAAATAAAACTGTTTTTTGATCTGAGTCAATAATAGTAATACATTTTGTTGACCCACCCATCGACCCCAACCCACTGCCTTTCAGATATTGTGACTCTACACTTACTCCTTTGCTTGCGAATGGGCAATGGGCATTTGCTAAAGCAACAGCTGCCGTCTCTCACTCCCAAATTGACTGACATGTCCTTTGATACATATACACTAGACCAGCGGTTCCCAACCTTTTTTCCTTGGCGCCCCCCCCCCACTCATGTCTAAGAAAAGCTGAGCACCCCCCCCCCCCTGAAACTGAAGTTGAGGTAACTCTCAAGATAGAGCCTTACTTTCTTTTTTGATACAGAGGAGTTATCAGCACTTTTACGTTTCTCCGCCATGTTTCATTCATAAAATAGTGATGCCGTGGCGGCAGGAAAAACGAGGATGATAGCAGCTAGCAGCTGACCTGATGACAGCAAGGGTCAGAGGTTAAGAGGTCCCGGAGGTTTGGCCTACTAAGTAGCCTGCCTACAATTTTAAGCGAGAACAAAAATATATAGTTTTCATACAGACTTTTGTATACATTATATATTCTAGTGTATTATCATAATTTGTTTAACATGTGCAAATATTTTTTTTTTACCTCAACCTCAAACCAGATAAAGACTTGTGCCCCCCCTGTGATCTTTGCCGCCCCCCTGAGGGATGCCTGGACCCCAGGTTGGGAAACAACTGCACTAGACAACAAATCGGTTATTCATGTTTTCTGATGCAGTTAGGAGTTTGTTTGCATCTAAAAGGTTATAAACACAAAAGTGAAACATCTTCACGTTCACTTATAATAAGTCGGAAATTTGCTTTTTTTTCATCTCTGAATCACAGCTCATGTGAACACACAGTGCTCTCCATGGTCATTAAACACTTTAAATTATGTTTAACTGAATTTACAGAAAAATTTACCACTCTACTGCTACTGTTGAATATTATCTTTTAACACATTTTCCTGTGCAGCTTGTGAATGCAGCCAGGGATGAAAGTTTGAAAATAAACAAAAAGAGATGTGTTGAATCCAAGTTCAGGCTTTATTCTTTAACTATTTCAGCTCTCATTAAGCTTTTCAAAGGTACTTTTTAAAACTTACTCCTTGTGTCATAGAGGCAATGAAAAAGCAATGAATGGAAATGCCAAATAGAACTGTAATGAATTCCAAAATGAAGACACTAATTTTGTTTGCCCAATTGGACAAACTATCTCCAATCAACTGATGCATTTTATAAAATCTGTCCCCAAATGTGGACGGACGGACGGACGGACACACACACAGACACACAGACACACACACACACACACACACACACACACACAGCAACCCCAGACTGTCCAAGCCCCGGGTTGTGCCACCTAGACGCCATCTGCCACTGTGCCTCTCACCAGCTCATGTGTTGTCATGAAGTTGTGAAAGTAAAAATGATTTGGCTTCACATAGACATTGATGGAGGCCAAAGCAAGGAGAGTTCACCTTGAAAGTCCTAAGCGTGGTCATTACAATGCACATAAACCTCTTGTTGCCACAACATTTGACTGATACTACTACTGTGATAAACCATTCATCACTACTGTGCCTCCTCTGCGATGCCAGGCCGATTCTGACAGATTTCCATTAAGGTGCCAGTATTCACAAAGTGTAATCTCAAGGGTCCGGCCTCCTTACCAGCTGCTGGCCTCGGGGTCCCCATCCAGCAAACTGCAGGACAGCTTCATGCACTTCAGGGGGATTCAGAGGCCACGTTTCCCTGTGGAGACAACACATTAAAAAACCAATACAGTGTTTGTCTGTATGAACACTAGATGCCCATTGAACAGTGTGTATCTCAATACAAATGCACAGTTAGAGCAAGGAAGTTTTTTTTTTTTTTTGGCTTGTTCCCTCACTGTAGGCTTCATCAATCATCCACATTTCTTTTTTAGAACAAGCTGACTTTGCTTGGCTCGCTACAAATACAGAGTGGGGAAATAAGCAGACATAGATGGATGAGAGGCTAAAAACAGGCCAGGCTGAACACGGTGCACAAAACTGAATGGAACTTAAATGCATTCCCACAAAGGTAGCGAAAGCAGGTAAATAAGGCTGATGCAGTGGACTGCCTACATGAGGTCAAGCTCGGGGCAGATTAGTGTCCAGTCACAGATCTATGAGAGGAAGACAGAAAAGGGACCAAAAGGCAACAGACAATAAAAGGAAGACACAACAAAAGTAGGTCTTACTGTGTCACAAGGCTGTAAATAATGTACTTGGCCACATAGGAGTGTTGGTAGATCTGCAGAGACAAACGACCTCACAGTTAAAGAAGGACAGCTTCTGGAAGAAATGTGATGGTGTGAACTACTCTGAGGGTTTCTCACCGGTTTCACTTCAAAGGCGAACAACACATGTTGCATGTCTGGAGACACTTGGTACCTGGCGGCTCTGGATCTGTCCTGGATGGGTTCAAAGCACATTCGCAGTAAGTAACACATTCACTACAGCAGCAGTAGAGAGAATACTTAACTGCTCTTCATGTAAACGGAAAAAGTAAGATGGAGTAAGATGATACTCACAAACAACTGGTTCAGCACAATAACAGTTCTCTCCTTTGTGTCAACTTTAAGTTTGACAACATCCCCTTCCCTTGTACGATACAGCAGCTCATTGTCTGTAAATAAAAGTCAACTATCAGGGAGGGACATGGAAGAAACTGTACCAGCATATAGTTTTTTACTTTCAGATTACTATATATGGTCTTGTCCTCCTCTTTAACCTTTATCAATAATCTTAAGTATGCCAAATTGCTATTAAACTTACAATGTAACGCTTTTTATTTTGTATTTTATTTAAATTTTATTTAGGAATTAATTAATTGATAATTTAATTATTACTTTTTACTTTTATTACTTCTATTATTGTTTGCATTTCGTTATCTTTCAAATGTCTGACATGTAAGAGCAGGCCTCTTTTTAAGGTTGGACAACTCTCAGTGCCTCAACTAGATAAGAATACATTTGCTGGAAGTTATTCAAAAAAATGAATAAAGATATTGCTTTTGATATGGCAAACAGTTTCTTATTGACCCAACCTGAGACATATAGAGCAACATTAGCTATACATGTGAGTCATGTTTCTGTCCACCTGATGGGTGTACTGTATGTCCTCTGACTGGCCAATATCTGACTCTTTAGCTGTTAAATGCTCCGCAATATTCACCAGCTAGTCACTAATGTTGCTGATGCTGGGCAGGTAGCGTGTAGTTGTTTCTTAGCATTTTCACTGAAAACAGTCATAACAAATTACACAAATTCCTGCTGTTATGTGCAATGGTGGATAATTTTGCAAACTGCTAGGTATATCTTAAAGCCTCACTTCCATTGTCAAAACATCTCCTGTTGAAAAAGTGTATGGTATGTGCAGGCTATAGCATTCAGCACAGCGCGTCTTTCTCCGTTGACTGCTATAATGCTGTTGTCCTTGTCAATCCTGCTCTGTAGAAAAGTCTCCTCTTTTATGTGAAGACCCCAATAAATGCCAGAATTGCTTTCTCTGGTTACCTTCGCAATAAAAAAGCCAGTGTTTTGAGAGATTTAACACTGCTGTGCATATGTGTATATGTGTTACATGTTTTATGTGTTCTATATGTGGTGTTGTGCTATGGGAAGAAGATGTGTGGAAATGATTATCCCTATGGGACAATAAAGACTCTATCTATGCATTTGAAGCTTGTCCTCAGGTGGCATTAAACTCTCCGGAACACAAACACTCTCTTTTTAAATTTATTTTCCTCATCAGATAGAATTTTATAATTGAAAGATTTCTGCAGAAATATTTCAAATCTGTTGTCTTGTGATCAAACAAACATCTAAAAAGAAAATGGCAAAAGAAATGCACAACAAATGGGATAGCTGACGTGACATGACACCCTAGCCAAATAAATTTGGGAATGTGAAAATGTCAGTGCATACTGGGTCCAGGATGGGAAATATAATCACGCCAAATCAATTTCATTTGATTTGAGCTTGGAATCATAAAGAGACATGATGGTGACTCAGTTGCCAAAGATGGTGCTTTAGTTTCCTCAATGTAGATTTTCATGAGTAGATTTAGCCACAGATATTTCTTGTTATTACCTTGTTTTCATTGTTGGATGATATTATATTGTTTTATATCTCAAAAATATAAATGTGTCAGACAGACAGCAGAAGTTCTTTGTTTTAGAGATCACCCTGAAGGTTGATTTCCTTTGTCTTTGGATCGGAGTCTGTGTGAGAAACTCAGAGGTGAGTCCAAAGACTACTGAGGCAAGCGGTGATCAAAGAGCAACAGAGATCAATTACGCACTGCTGTGAAAGAGGTCTACAAAATATTGATGAGGACTACTAAAGTGTGAGGTTTTCCCATTGGGTTTCTTATCAGTAGGTCATTAGCACCAAATGTGAGTCGATTGCATTAAGTTAACTGACAAGATGCAATGTCACACAAATTGATTGCCGGGGTTTTGTCAGGTGCTAAGGACGTTTTAATCTTGGTCGTGAATGAAGGACACAGAAACACAGGAACCTAACTAATTATACGTTAATGGGCCGGTAATGTAAGTAATTAGGGGAACAGTCTGAACAGCAGAACAAAAGGACAGATGTAAGGTTGCAATGTGTCTGTCACACAAGTGGGAGATGTGAGTTTGCATACGTGCAGGTGTTAATGTGAATATAGGCCTATTTATAGATACAGCTGCATTCAAATGCATACATACAAGTCACCAGGTGTGTTCATGCATAAGCTGTCTGTACATGGCTGTCGTGAGAGATGTTGAAGCAGTTCTTACTGGTCCGTTCTGTTGTTTCGTCTTCAAAGACAAGACAATCTTTTTATAATGGTAACTAACACTGATGATCAGAATAACCATTACAATGCATATTTAAAAGCACTTTTATACAGTATGAACTGGGTCTATAATGTTTAGTGCTTCGAGGGAAATTGATAAAACATAATCGATTGATTTAGACCAGAGGGGAGTGTTGACACCTCCGATATTTAATATTTGATCTATAGTCTTAAATTTATTATGTGTTTTATCAGATTTCAGATGAGCATCTATGTACCTTGTCAATAAACACCAGAATCTGATAGTGTTAAAGAATCCTTAGTTCATTTTTTACCTTGAAAACAGTTATTTGACAACAAATTCCTAACTCTAGGTTCACTTAATAGTTTTTTCCCGGGGCCTTAACTAGCTACTCTATTCACCGAAGGAAGACTGTGAGATGTTGTTCAAAGCTTCCAAAAAAAGCTATCGGGTGGAACTTGGGTAAAGATTTTTTTGTAAAGTAAGAAATATCAATACTCAAATGACTATAAAGTGACAAAAAGTGAGTGGCTAACAAAGTCTGCTTTGTAAAAGTAAACTATGAGAACCCCAAACCAATCTCTATGTCAAATCCAGAAGTTAAAAGACCTATATGTACACCTTTCCACACAAAAGTTATGATACTTTATGTAACTGCTTGAGTGGTCCCCTTTCCTCACCCGTATGACAACCAGACTTTTAAAATATATAGTTATTTATTTTCTTTAATAAGTAATAAGGATACAAAAACAATACTTGTATTAAAGAGTGCTATTAATTAGAAGTAGTAGTTGCTGTTTTACTACCAACACAGAATGCCACTGTTTCAGACTGTTGCACAGTGCACAAAAAAAAAAATCCAAAAAGTATTCACCTAAGAACTTTTCCTTTCGAACACCAGCTATACTCCTTACACAGAGAGAGGCCACAGCAGAGCTGCTCTACTGTACAGTACATCTGTTCAAGTTAGACCATCTTACTGTACGCCTAGTACACCACATGCACAATTTATAGTGCATACAACATGAGCTTGAACACTGCAGCATGTGTTTGCCATGGAAATAGAAAGAGCTGTTATGACCTGTAATATTTTCTATATGTTGATGGAAACTGAGGTTTATTGGCTTCCCTGCAGAGAAACATTTGTTATGTGATTTCAGTAAGACTGAAGACAAAGTTAATTTTATATTTTATTGCTCATTTTCATCCATAAAGCTCCACTGTTAAATATTCCAAACTACTACAAACTCTTCTCTCATTTCAATCTTACACAGTACAATACACAATCCGATGACTACATCTCCTTAGATATCCCATATGTACATATCAATCGTAGCAGAACTAGTTTTGATTGTATGAACTGCAAACTGCCCTTTTAGATTATTTCATTCCTCTCAGAGACTTTAAAGCTTTACTATCTGATGTTTATTCTTGCAATTTACTTTATTAATCAGCCTATATTTTATGCTTGATAGTTGGTTTACGGACTATAAATGTTTCTTGTTCTCTCAATAAAAACTACCTGATAGAATACACTTAGTGATATGTTGTTATTGGGAATGAGAATATTTGATTGCCCATTTGTATTTCTAGTGTTTCAAAATAGAGAAAAAAAACACTGCTCACCCAGTATAAGGTGCTGAAGCTACAAACTATAAAACTAATTGGAAAAAAGCATCAGCACACTGAAGTCTGTGCAAAAGTCTTGTTTAATTAAGCAAGCTTTGGTCAGAGACCTTCTTCAAGGCAAAAACAGGTAGCAACTGAATGTAGCACTATTTCTAGAGTTTAGAAAGGAGATAACGTTATTTGTTTGCAATATATGTACTGTAATAAGTTATGTTCTGTTCTGACAAATGTTTAATTTTTGGGGTCTATATAGGCACTTGTATGTGCACGACACAATAAACTACTATATGGACAAATCAAGACAGTGGGTCAGATTTTAATACAGACGGTATATTCTGAATCATGGACAACAACGATGCCTGTCATAATGTGTCTGGATTTGTTTCGAGTTTTGACACGAGAGGCAGATGCTGAATGCCAAACTGTTCACTCACCGCTGAGCCATTTGGCATCTGGATCATGGATGTGAAGGTCTGGACCAAAAACATCCTCTATAGTCACTTTCTTCTTAAGGGCGAGGCTGTCATCTTCACCTGTCAAGTTAAACACCAGAAGATAAACAAACATGAGTGAATTGAATGTGACGTACAGCAGCTCACATGTATAGCTGTAAATGTCTGGATGTGGAGCTTCTTGAAGTAAACTTCAAATGGCCCTTGAGTCTTGTGAGATTAATTAGCATTTCAAGCAACTGAGTTTGCTAGTTTCAGAGGAAAAACTGAAGCAAACCCTTTGACTTTTTCGTCAGCGTACTGCTTTGCTCAGGGAGCCTCATACCAGAGACTGTCATCATCTCACTATATTATACTCTTCTTGTCTCTCAAGATAGCACCTGCAACAACAATTCCCCACTATAGATAGAACAATTTAGAACAAGGTAAAAACAAGAAAGAGGCCCCTGGTATTGCACTATTGATCTGAGAGCATCAGTTCACATCTGCCTGCTTTGTTTTTCAGCAGCGGGGGAGACAACTTCTTCCATCCCCAAAACTCCAAATGAGATCTGAAGCTGACAGCTGAACTGTAGGTGGAGCAGACAACAGGGGTACACAAGTGAGTTAGTGAGGATATGGGAAAAGAGAGTGTGTGTTACTGCACAAAATAGTATGTTGACAGATTCTTCAGCAGGCTACACGTTGTGACTGAGCGGCGAGATCTGAGTGTGTAAATACCATGTCAGACATTGTAAAGTGTTTATCGCCTTGAAACATCGAAGAAATCCTGGCAAGAAGCTGCAAAGTGAGAGGAGAAAGCTCATTTCTAACACGAGGCAAATGGTATCTCTGATGCTGTGCCAATCTGAATGGTTGCTCAAATGGCTGGAGCTATTACTGCATAATCATCTCCATTTAACATGCCTGAATGGGAAAATTACACATTAAAAGGCCCATTAGCTAGTGAGGCGGTGACCCCGCCCCTGTGTAAAACCGGTACACAATTATAAACTGAAGAAAACATATCATCTGTAAAACCTTGCCCCCTGATACAAGGTTATCAAATAAAATAGCTGCCTGTGCTGAGAGAAAAAGCAGAAGAAGAGATAAAAGAGGTTTCGGGCCCTATTTTGCACCCGGCGCAGCGCAGCACAAAGCCCAAGGCAAGTGTCTTTGCTAGTTTAAGGCCGACAGAGTTGTCAATTTCCCATCCAGCACCCATATCGTTTAAATAGCAAATGCACCTGCGCCCATCTTTGCGCCCATGGGCATGCTGGTCTTACAGGGAGGTATGTTCAGGTGAATTCTTGGCGTATTGCTATCTTGGGGCAGCAGGAAGTGATCGCGCCATTGACCAACAAAAACCTGGTCTAAAGTCAATAGTGCAGCATTTCATTGTTATTTTAACAGCTAATTAGTAAAATACGCCTAGGCTTATGCACAGCCCGTGCACACTATGCTTGTTACACACACACAGGGAAGCGCAGCAGCACACAAACATGCAAAAGATTACAAATAAAAATATTACGGTGCAAATCATACTATCATAATAGCAATGCGACAAGGTATAAACACGCCTGGCTTTCAAAGGGAATGGGAGATGACACTGATTGGTTTATTGCATGTTACGCCCAAAACTCACCTATGAATTAATGAAGACACTAAGTACAACCCTTTTGAACCATGCGCCTGGTGCACGGACCCTTTTTTCTGCTGTCCTGGTATGTTAGCAGGAAATCTAAAGAAATCTTCACAAATGTAGTTGTGGCAACAGTTGTGGCCGGAGGCATTATGTTTTTGGATTGTCTGTCCGTACGTGTGATCCATTCTTGTGAACACGATATCTCAGGAACGCCTTGAGGACATTTGTTCAAATTTGGCACAAACATCTACTTGGACTCAAGGATGAACTGATTACATTTGGGTGGTCAAAGGTCAAGGTAACTGTGACCTCACAAAACACGTTGTGGGCCATAAATCAAGAATTCATACACTAGTTATGACAAGATCTCACACAAATGTCTAATAGGATAAAATGATTTAGTGGGGAAGTTATACCCAAAAGGTCAAAGGTCAACTTTACCGTGACATCATAATGTTCTGCAAAAACACTTTTTTGGCCATTATTCAACACCATAACGCATGAACAAAAGGAGAGATTGTGGCTATATTTTACATTTGGTCAGATACTGAATTGGTGACGCTAATCTTGGGTGCCTATCTTGAAACTGTGGTGACTGTAGAGATCTTCTATGCTGCCGCTTTTAAGATGTGTGTGAAGCATCCACATTTCTTCAAAAACTACATTTAATACCTTTTTATTAAAGTCTTCACTCAAACATATTATATAAGTCAGGACAGGCATGGATGTAAACTGCAACTTCACTAGTTGGCGGAGGCATACAACCTTGAGGTGGTAGTTCTACTTTTTAGTAAGTTATTTCTCTGCAAGATTGTGAAATAGGGTATTATTCAACATTTTAGCCATTTTCTCTAATATGCACAATCGAACATCTGGCCAATTGTATCCAATAATTTTCACATCTGTATTTTAATACATCCATCCATCCATCACATGGATTTCAAATTTTTAAAAAAAAATTTCAATTAAAATAATAAGCTAAGAAGATTGTTGCAGATTATTGGCAAGATATCTGTGGTTTCTGAGTTTCATCTGTGGTGTGAAATGTTTTGCTGTTCTCAATTTAAAGCCAGGGCTGTGTGTAGAATATATATGTATACTGAGGCAGGGAAAAGTAAGTGTGAGGGAGTGAATATTGAGTGTGTTGTTACCTTTGCCAAGGAAATGTTTGTTTGTGTTCGGATTTCAATGAAATTCAGTGAAATGTCCATATGGATCCAGGATTTCTTTCATGCAAGATCGCAAAACAGGGCATTTTCCGATGAATATAAAATGCTAACTTTGGCACACTGCATTCTGCAAACCTATTGCCAAACAAGGCCTTCGATGATTTTGGATGATTTAGCAAAACCCTAGCTTACGTTCAGTGACAACATTTTTACATGAAATGCACACACATTTAATTTAATTTAATTTTCGCTTTCCATAATATCTACACATGCCAACTACAGTATGGTTAAGGTTAAGGAAAGATTATTATTGTGGCAAACAAACTTCAGTCTCTTGCATGAAAGTCAGACGTCGGATGTCTATGCATCACCCAGACCTCCTATTCCTTACATTTTGCCGTGCTACATAAAGGACACACATTTGATGTAAATTGTGGGGTGCAAAATTGTTCAGTATGACAGAATTTCCATAATACCGGGCTGTTACTTTCATGCAGATCCAGATACAAATTTTCTAAGCATTATCTCCTAATAAAACAGTCAGTTAAGAGGATTGTGCATCCTTGGTGGCGTGTGTGTGTGTGTGTGTGTGTGTGTGTGTGTGTGTGTGTATTGTACATACGAGGGGTCAGCAGGATGACGGAGGTGACAATCAGGGAACAGATGATGAGGATGACCAGCAGGGCGATGGCTATTCCTTTCCAGTTCCTCTGTGGCGGAGCATTGCCCACCAGGTCCTGAAAAACAATATTAAACATTACATTACATTGCAGCACACACAAAAGAGCAAAAATATAAACTTTTAAGCATTTAGGTAACAGATACAATGATTTGTCACCATAGGCTGGATCTACTGATGAAACTGGGTTTTATTTCACAATGGACACACAGCGTTTCAGAGATGATCTTATCATACACAAGGCAGATGTATTTTGTACTGTCACAGTTGGAGCCAGAGATTGGCCAGAGGACAGCTCATTCTCTGTCAAACAGATGCTGACAGCTCAGCCACTTGTGTGCAGTAACACTGCATCCACCAGCTGCTCCCCGCTGCTCGAACACAAAGAGTCCCTGCAGCTTTGCCTGATAGCTGTAGAGGAGCTACAACTTCAATGCAGACACAGCATGCAAAATAATGAGCTGCTCTCCTCACAGAGCCCAGCAGATGGTAGATGGCTAATCAGCGCTGTCCGAAACACATATACTGCAAAAATCCACAGGACATACAAAACATTTTAAGTGCGGGAGGCAGCAATCAGGTGGCCTCTGAACACCGATACTCCGACACACAGATCTTAAACTATTTTGATCTAGAAGCCCATTTTTGGGGGTTTTCCTGTGTGATTTAACAGATGGGCTTTGTACAAAAACACACTATCATCCACTCCTTGACATACTGTGTCCATTAAAAAGCAACAGGAACAGGCTGTTTTCTGAAATAACTAGATCTAAGGTAACCTCATGAACTCCAGAAACTCCATCCAGACTGTTGAAGGGCTAAGGTCAGAAATCAGAGTTTCTTGTTAATGATCTCTGGCTATGCGCATGCACAGACATACACATATGCACATTAATCACTCTAGTCACAGTAAGTGAGGAAAGTGAGCAGCTCCAGCCACCCGTATCAGTCCAGCTGTTGATATCCTTGTTACCAATTAGACCAGCATGAATACAGCATGAACCAGCTCAGTGAACCATCCGCAAGTTAATGAGGGGTGTGTGCATACACGTGAGAGTAAAACAGAAGGCTTGACTCTCAAGCAGAGATGATGCTTTTTATATCTTTCAAGACTTTAAATTAATACAATAAAAGTTACTTTCCATTGAAATGTTTAAAGCATACTGTACCTGTGTGTGTTTGTGTGCATTTACACTGCCTGTGCACCAACTGTCTCTGCACAGTTTGTCTTACAGTGAAGCAAATCAATATTGAAGGCAGTGAGTACACAGAAGAAGCAAAAACACCAGGCACGCCAATACGCTGAGTTATTGCTGCAGAGGTAAGGGTTTTCACGATAAGGTGTATACTGGATTCATAAGATATTAATGTCCCTGAAAGACATGCTGTTGAAGTTACCTTTGATGTCAACGATCACTTCAGACCTCTGACCCGAGCCAGATATAAAACAATATGAGGCTTTGATACGCATGCAGATAACGGCCTTGTTTCTGCATCTGCTTACTTGTTTTTCTGTATATCTGCACTGAAAATAGCAAAGCATTTAGTGCAGGCAGGGGATTTGAATGCAGCCAAGTCCGGTATCCTGTTGAGTGTGGCCTGTACCTGATGGAGAGGTACCAGATTTCTAAATGTGACAGCTGGATCTACGCCATATAACAGAGGAAAAGTGTCCCTCAGCATAATATTTCCAGACACTTTGATGCCAGCCTGGGAGGCGTCTGAGTACATATTTAGTTCCAGTCATTTTTTTCCACCCACAACAAATTCAGCATGCTCATTGTACTTTAGCACGAGATACAATCATTTCAGACTACTTTTTGAATCTTAAATACATCTCCCACAGGTCCTGTGGGCTAATTCAGGCTCATTCATGTAGGATGCAGACGACTTGACGAGCAGAAGCAGCTTCCCTCCAGTGCTTGGCATTTCTGTAAACAGACACCCAATTATTCAATCCGAGGTCAGAGAGCTTTTCCGCAATTCAAATCGATAGACAATCAAATACTGTTGGACATTTGCCTTTTTCACTGTAAAGTCCTCATTAAAACAGCATTCAGTTGAAATGGATACGGCCATTAACCTTCACTGTCAATAATCCTTGGATACATAACACAGACTTGAGAAAGATGTGATCGATGTTAATCGTACGTCCTGTGACAAGCTGAGCGGTGGTCAACAGAGCTGTCAGGACTGGCCCTGCTATTTAAACCACCCATTTAATTTACAAAAGTTAGAGTACAACATTAAAACGACGCATCAGGAGTTTTTTTTAGGAAAAAGAATTCACTGATATTCAGATATGTTTATTACCTTATTTGACTAATTTCATTTCTGGTGTTACATGAAGATGTTTCCAAATGTTTCCAAAAGAAGTCACAGTTCAAAATATAAGGGGAAACTGTCCTGTAGGTTACACTGCTTAATCTCCAAGAGAGTTTTGAGAATAGTTTCCATATACAAGCAAAATGGCTGCAGATTACTTTCTCCATTGACCCTTTCTCTGCTAAATCTGACTGTTTGAAACCCCCATTAGTGGCAGATAGAGGTGGTTGAACTGTCTGGGGGTCAGTGTATGAAGTAGTTCGTACGACGTGTTGTCCGATCATGTCTGAAATCAAAAGCTGTTCTGAACAGCCTCACTGGAGGGAGGCCATCATGGAAAGGGGGGAGACACAATATAGTTTAAATGGGGATAATGGGGCACATTCTCTTCTCAAAGGCATTCTGTGTTCACATTTAAAGTAACAAAAAAAGAGAGCTGGAGAGAGAAGATCAAACTGTTACATTATGGTTACCACTATGTACTTGCTATTGTTCCAGTCAAACAAATCAGCACCAACCATTTCCCATGGTATGCTTGGAAATTCAGTTAGCAGTGGTGTTTCTCTGTGGTTCTGTCGTTCTTTTGCAAACATGTAAGCACACCAAGATCCCCAGCATGCAGAAAGTAAGGATAACACGATCCGGTTTTGCTAAATTTGTCAGGCCTTTAATACAGTACTACGTGTGAAACACAATGACAATCAGGAAGTCTGAGAATAGCACACATGGTAATGTGATGAATAAAGCCTCCATTTTGTTGTAGCCTATCTCTGTTCAATGTTGTTGAAGCATAGAGTCCTGGTTTTGTTGTGTCATCCTCTTGTTTCTGGAGCATTTCAGCTCTCAGTCCATACAACCCGGTATCAGCTGACTATTGTTTGTACCCTGGGACTGTAAAGTGCCAAACTTGGTGTTTGGCTCAATTCTCATTTGATACTGTTGGGAATTTCTAGGTCCACATGTTCTTTGCACTTTCTCAACAACTGTCTTCTATATTATGTGAGGTTTTTTTGCCTAAATGATTAAACATCCTCAGAAGCCTTTTCACCCCACTCACATCAGTGGGATCCTGCATGTTGGTGACAGCTCTCACCTCGTCGATGATCCGTACCAGAAACTTGACAGAGGTTTTTGGAGAATTCACACATTCACCTTCCAGCGTCACACCTGCTTGTTCCAGCCGTTTTAAAACTGCCATCAATTGTCCTGAGCCTTTCTGAGTCTCTGCATGGTGAGATCTGGCAAACTACTCCGTCTTGGCTTTCCTGTAGCTCAGACATTCTCTTTTGGAAATGTTTTGATGCAGCGGAGGTGCCAAAGCAGTCTGTTAAAGCAATATCTTCCAAATGGAGTAATGAATATGGTAAGCAGACTCATTTGTGAAGGGGATTTGCCAAAATGGCAAATTTGCATCCAGTTTTTTTTATTTATTTTTTTTGAACACACAACATACAGAACAAACAAATACAATCAAACAAGAACCAAAACCCTCACCCACCCCCCACCCCCTGCAGTCTCGAGGAAAACAAAACAAACCAATATACAAGAAAACAAAAATCACACCTTGCCTAGTCGCTCTCTTCTAATTCTTGTGGTGTTGAGGTCACCAGGACCGATACCTGCGCTGCTGCATTTCTCCATAGGTCTATAGTCGATGACTTGGCTTTGTTAATCCTTGCTGTAGAGAGCTCAAGCATAACTATGTCTAGGAAGTACGCCAACCACTGTTTTATACAAAGCGAGTGGGGGGGAGCCAGCGTTGAGCTATTATATTTTTGGTTGTGGTTGAGCCGGCTAGCCAAATTTTCTTCTGTCTCTCAAGCAGGTGTAATTTAGTGTCGTCCAGGAGTCCAATATGTCCTATGGCATATGTTGAAGTGGATCTGCTGGTGATTTGGTTTCTTGGAACAGTGAGAAATGTCCCAAACTGTCTCCCAATTAATTACGTTCCCCCTCAGGGCTATTTGCATCCAGTTTTGAGAAGACTTTGGCACCCTCAAGTTGTCCAAGAGTGTGCTCCACTGATGGAAGCACGTGTCTCTCTCTTTTGACTGAGTCTGTTAGGAGCCTCCACTTTGGAAATCACTCCAAGCTCTTCCATGCAGGCCATAGTTCTCTCTTGACTTTTTGTAGGAGAGGTAATGAGCCATATCTAGGAGTTGATAGACAAAATGGCTTGGCTTTAGCTCAATTTAATAATCCCCTTTCAATTTACCAATGCCATTGAATAGTTTTGGAAACTGCTGTTTCACAGACTCTATGGAGTTCAGGGACAAGGTCTCCACTCTTGCTACTAATCCAGACAATTGCTGAACGGCTGAATGATGCTTTTGTACACAACATACACACATTTCACCACAATTCTGCTGAATGGATTCACTGTAGCTATGAAGTTTAATCTTTATAGGCTTCAACTTTGGCTCGATACCTTTTTGGCAACACAGTTACATTTGCTCCTGTATCTACTTTGAGCTCCCCAGTCATGGTCATACAGTGAAAATACTGTCAATGTTTGTGTCAACTAATATTTATGGATAATTTGCTGTACTTTAAAACACATGCAATTCAAACAGAAGACTCACTGATTCTAAAAAGAGATGAATGCAAAGCAAGAACAAAATAACTGTAGAAATGGTGTGTTGTGTGTGTTAGTATGTGCAAGGGTGGAATAAGTACTCAGACCTTTTGCTTAAGTAAAAGTACCAATACAACAGTGTAGAAATACTCTGTTACTAAACGTCCTGCATTCAAGATTTTACTTGAATAGAATTTCAAAGGTATTAGCAGTATAATGTACTTACCAAAAGTAAAAGCACTCCTTATGCAGAATCACCAATTTGAGAACAAAAAACATCATTTCATTGTATTATATAATTAAAAATCATTATAATTATTGACGCATTCATGTGTGAGCATCACTTATAGCTTATATGTCTAATTGATTCTAACTACTTGCTGGGTAGCTTCATCTATAATCCAAAACATTTATTTTTTTATTACATTTTGTATTATTAATGTGAATCTGCAAGGTTACTAGTAACTTAGTCTATATCCTTGACGTTACACTTCCGGGATTGCTCCGGTGTCGCAGGAAATTCCGCTGGATGCATGTATTTTCCGTTTCCTTCCGCTTTCTTTGTGTTGAAATTTGGTGGATTATTGAGGACTATTTTTGACTGCTCCTCAGATCTCTGCATGGTAAATTGAGACAGCTAGCTAGACTATCTGTCCAATCTGAGTTCTCTCTCGTGCACAACTATTTTGCAGCGGCTCTGTGTGGAGCTTAGCGCCGCCCATGGCGATTCTGATTGGTTTTAAAAAATGCCATCCCCAAATGCTATGTGGAGTAGCCAGACCCTCCTTCAGTATGCTTTGGAGGAGGGTCTGGCAAAGCGAGACTACTAGTAACTAAAACGGTCAAATAAATGTAGTGAAGTAACAAGTACATTATTTCTCTCCCTACCACTGTGTGCATATCTGTATGTATTTTATTGTCAAGACCAAAATGTGATCATTTTTATGTAGCCCATAGACTTCTGCCTTAAAATCACAGACTGGCTTGGTAAAGAAAAGGTAAAGGTAATAATCTTCGAATAGTGAGAGCCATATATGGAAGGTTTTTATGATGAAACACCCCATTCATTTCAGTACCATCTTTCGGAATCTCCACTGGTTAAACCTCCTTATAAACTAGCATCTGCCAAGTACATAGATTTAGGTAGAAGCATCTTTCTTTTCATTATTTACTTTATTTATTGTCTCTCTTGTAAAAAAAGAGGGACCAAGTGTGTGCGGATCCAGGCAAAAATACTCATGTGCCAGACATAAAATGCTTCACTGCACACTGTTAGGCTCCAAAGAAATTGCCTTGCAAAAAGAAAAAGTGAAATAAACTGCTTATTTGGAGCCCAACAGTGTGCAGGCATTTCTTTGTGCCCTCTTTTGTTACAGACCCAACAACATTCTCCCATGCTGAATCCATGTATTCAAAACAACACTTCCTCATACCTAAACAGCAGGTCAATTTTCAAAGACTCACAAAACGACACATACGATGGTTCTATTTACTACCGCACAGTGGCGGTTTAATCATGTGACCATAAACATGTGACCGTTCTATTTAACGTAACAGGCGCAGTTTTATACACATAGTAAACGATTAGCTAACAAAAATACTTAGGGTTAGTAAAACATCAAGGATTGGCTTAAAATGAGGCACGTAAACTACTACAATGAAGACGTAACGTGACGCCAAAGACCTCATTGCGTCACCGACTAAGGTCCGTAAAACTCGTAGGTAAAACTCGGTTAATTTCAAAATGACAGTTGACTTTTAGTTTCACATGGGACATAAACCACGGTCTCCTGAGTGAAAGTCCTGTTTCCACGACCCCAACCTACCTCCTTCCACAGAATGTGGTGCTCTTAGACTTTGTCACGTCACTTCCTTGTTTGCTCTTGCGATAATTACCACAGCCACAAAAGGTCGCCGCCTAACAAAAAATTTAATTGTCTGTCTTAGCTGCTTGCATAATTGACCCATGTGGTCGTTTTCTGGGTGAGGACGGGCTGATTCAAAACATATACTTAAATACATTTATTTTAAAAAGTACTGTTCTCTCATACAATCCACTGTTAAGTGCCTTAATTCTGATGGCTTAAACCTTGCAGACTGCATTATCCTTTTGTGCAATGTGGAACATTTCGCCCACATACTCAACAACAAATAATATATTATACACACTCAGCCTGAAATCACTCACATGAAATGAATGGAAACCATCAACATCTCCAGAGACAGAGACATCTAACTTCAGCTCAGTTGATTTCCCTGATGTTCGACGTGTTAAAGTAACAAACTAAGCAGCTGTAAACTTATTTATTCCCTGGATGTTGACCTTTCTAAAGAGCTCTTAACAAGAAAAAAGGAAATCTTGACCTTTGGCAGCGTTTTCAGACATGCTGAGATATTACTGGCTGTCTGCATTAAGCCATCTCCTTCTGTTGTGTGAAGAGCTGGCATGCAGCTGATAACAATAAAAGCTGCATCAATAAATGAGAACCAGAGAGCCATTTTCACCCTCTTTTCTACAGACTCCACATCTAAACAAACCCTTCGGCACTAACAAATCTAAAGGGTAGAAAATCCCATGAGGGGAAGTAACAATTTTTTTTTTATCTATTTGTTGCTATTTTCATTCTATTTCGCAACAAAGGGCCTATAAGAATGAAACATATTTTAAAGGTGAAGCATCCCTACCCCCACAGCACACACACACACACACGCACGCTCGCACGCACGCACGCACGCACACACACACACACACACACACACACACACACACACGATGCTGAAGTGTGAAATGGAAATTTCCTGATCTATGAGCACCTGGTTTCCAAGGGAACCAAGAGAGTAATTTGAGTCAGATTTGCAGTGAAGATGGTGCTGCCTGCTGTACAGTACAGTGGGGACTAATATTACAGCTGAGCGTCATGTTGGAAATGTGACCGGGCGCTTATGGGATTAACTAACAAATATGACTGTCTAAAGACATTGGACATGCGATATATCGCTCCTCTGTAATGTAGTCGGTGTCGGAGTACGAGTCATACTCGAGAGTGAAGTAGTAGCCTTTAGACATAGGGGTAAACTTTTCCTCTGGAACAGCATCAATAAATCATGGACATTCATGAGTGAGATTAAGAATTTATGCCAGCTGGCTTTTGGTCCATGGATAGTAGGGCATTAGCCATTAGTCTCTTTCTATTCAGCCTGTCTTTGTCCACTTCGGCAAATGTGGAGTGTGAGGTTTACACTCAACTGAGGCGAGACAAAGAAAACAAAATGTTGTTTAGATGAAATATTGTGCCCAGCGGATATATTTGCTGATAAGAGATCATCACTGATAAATAGAGGGAAGCACAAAATAGGGAATTGAGGAAATGCTCGAATCAAGACACCTCTACAAACTGTGGAGTGTAAACCAAATCACATCACATACATCAATACATATGACTTCTTAAAAAAACAGTACATAATATTGTGACATGTATTCTCTGTAACAGCCAATCGCTGAATTGAAGAAAACGGAAAAAGCAGAAGAGAGCAGAGTTTAGTTGCTGTTGCTCACATCATGTGTAAATTTAGAATAGCATTGTATAAAGTTATGTTATAGCTCATCTTTAACTCCAGTGGTGTTATCTAACAGAAAAGGAAATGAAAGAGCTCAGGAACATTATCACCTGCAAGTAAAGTTTGTTCTTACACTACCATCACTGGTCACACAGCAATCCTTCCTATATTCCCACTGTTAATATAAAACTATGGATTAGTGCAGCTTTCAACATGTACTTCCTTAAAACGTGTATATACTTATTTGAATAAATAGTAGTAATAATAGTAGTAGTGGTGGTGGTGGTGGTAGCAGTAGTGGTAGCAATAGGATTACAAGTGGCACCACGGATATATTGATAAGGTAAGTAAGAAGAAGTGCATTATGTTGTTCTTTCACAACAAGTCAAAATAATATTAAATGATTTAGACCGCTACCTTTTATACCATTATTTGATTTCACCTGAGAACAAATTATTTATTATCTGAAGAAATGCTTCTTCTCTTCCATGGCTCAGACACTTAAATTCTTCCAGTCAGCTACAGTAATCTGTATGTTGACAATGTTAAATTAAATTACACCCATAATATGTCTCATTTAAAAATACCATAAGTGCCGCACTCATCTTATAGTCAGAGAGGATACATTACCAGACTGGAGAGGGAGGCGCTCCAAGGGATCTATTGTATACCTTATCAGTCTGTGTGTGTGCGTGTGTGTGTGTGTGTGTGTGTGTGTGTGTGTGTGTGTGTGTGTGTGTGTGTGTGTGTGTGTGTGTGTGTGTGTGTCTTCTACATTTGGCTTAGAACCAAGTGGCAATCTCTAACATAGACCTGGATGTTTTAAAACAGGTACATTTATGCATTAAAGTGGACATATAACAATGTACAAACTGACAGAAATGTATAAAAACACACACAACATATAACAACGTACAGTACAAAATATATAACTGCAAATATAGTAGTGCCAAAGCCAAAAGTAAGTTAATAGTAATGTAACAAGACTAACAGGCTAATTCACAAAACAATTGTGCTGTTTTCATAGCCACTAAACCTGCACAAATAAGACAAAAAGAAACAATATAATTCTCAAAGCACCCACAAAGGGTGAAATGCACCCCTAACTGCACTGCAGAGTAAATAGCCTCTCAGTGTGTTTAAATTAGGTAATATATGCAAAGGCCTACGTTTGGCGCAAAATTGGCATTAGCAATTAGCATCTTCAGAGAGTTGCTGGTAACTGAAGCTCATTCATAACACCAACAGCACTAACGGACTAAATTAAATCCCAAATACGGTTTCTCTCGCCCATGCTTAAATTCCTTTTAAGTTTGGAGTTTGGAGGAATACCCCTGCACCTCCTCGGTCAGAACCTCCAGCATGCGGTCTGAAAATGTCTTTTTTTTTTTTCTCTCTGCCATTGTTCTGCCTATTGTGTTCTTGGCGCAAAGGCAACATTTCAGCCTGTTCTCATGAACCATTCATTCAAAAAGTTCCGAAAAGTTAAGCACTGTAATTCGTAAGCATTCCACGTTTTAAAAAAAAATCTGTATTCACTACATTGACGGCTGCTGTATAAGAATGCGACTGGCTGCGAAGGGAGGAGGTCGGGGTGGATAGGTTGGCTTTAACATATAGAACTTTAAAGTTCACTTCCCGGTGAAAACTAAAGCCTTTCACCCAGGAAATGCGTGTTCCTTAGGAGTTTTTTAATCCAAACTACAATCTTTTTCTTAATCTTAACTAGTCATTTTGGTGCCTAACCTTAACTTTCATTGCGGCAAAATGCTCATATTTTGTGGACTAAACTTAACCGTAATGTCCACCAAAACGACCGGCATTTCACGGTGCTTTTCACTGGCTCAAAGTCACCTATTTTCGGGTAACTGAACCACCAACTACCACTGATTCAACGGAGGTCTGTAGCCAGCGTCACAAAGCTCTGTAGCGGCTTAAACAACTAGCAACTGCCGCTGGGCGTCATGGCGCTCGTAGCCAGCCGGCATCACTTGACCACCCAGCGTCACGTGACCAGTTTCAGTGGGCTCTCCTAGTTTCGTAGGATATTATATGTCTTGGTGTGCATGCATTTTCGTATGATATCTTACGGACCCGTTCATGAGAATGCGTTGAACATTCATACTTTGCCACATGGATAACTGCTATCAGACGCAAAAGAAGGGCAGAACTTTATTGCCGTGTTTATGCTTTAATATCATTAGTGCAATTTCTTGTGAATCAGACCTTGAGATGGGACAGATAATGGTTGCAAGAGATGCGTAGTTCATGGTGCTATCAGCGGCCGCAGAACAATCTTTGTGATTTCGCCTATAAGACTCTACAGCCCTGCTACAGTGCTTTGTGGTAAATGCTTCCATCAGCATGCTAACATGCTGGTATGGTATTATGTTTAACATGTTCACTGTCCTACTTCAGTGTGCTAACTAGCACTAAACACAAAGTACAGCTGAGGCTGATCAATTTGTTTTGCAAATACTGTATAGAAATAATACAAATGTTGACCTGATGAAGGGGTCAGATAAAAAGTCAGGGGATCACCAAAACACACAAAAACACATACACACACTTCATCTACAAGAATTTAAATTAAAATATACATACAAATTAAAGCAGCTAAAATTATAGTAAAGGCTGCTTAACAGATAATTTGCTTGACATTCAAAATATTCACTTTTTTAGAATAGATAGAAATATTTCAGCAATTAGAGCAGAGCCGAAAAAACAATTGGTTAAGTGAACATGAGCACTATGCAAAATAATTAAATGATAATACTGCTTTTTAATTTTCTACTGTGGCATGAGAGCAAAATATTTTCCAAAGTCTGTTGCTTATTTGTACAGCAGAACTGTCCTCCAACATTTAGCAGCAGATGGGGGGTGATGGATGTAGATTTTATCTTCCAAGAGTCCTTTTTCCAAAACGGGATCAAGTTTGACAATCTTGAAATGTCACTGTTTAGTGAAGTGATCATTGAGTCACTAATGATGAAGAGGCTTAGTGTGTTGCCATAATTGAAAGTGTGTCCATTTTCTCGGTGACCCTTTCTACAGTTCTTTAAGGAATTGACAAAACAGATTGGAGGAAATCTATCCCCATCTGTGTAGAACAAATACATATTTGATGAAGTATGCTTCAGAGATAAGAAGTGAAAATCTGCGGGAAGAGATCCATAAAAGTGGGAAATGTGAGTGATTCTGACAAAAATGACAAAACGTGGTGTTATCAGTTGATGTTTCTGGGGTTTGTGTGGCTTTTCATTGGTCTTTGCGAGAATGAATGTCGTATTGAGTGTGTGAAACTGGGAGGGAGAAGAGAAAAGTAAAAATGAGGCAGTGTGCTGTAGGGTTGGGCATCGTTTGGATTTGAACAATTCTGATTCCAATTCCGATTCTTCCTTTCGATTCCGGTTGTTATCGATTATCAATTCCGATTCTTTGAGGGGTGGAGTTGAAACGGGTCTTTTTAAATTGAATGTTTCCCTAAACATGTCCCTGAAAGTTAAATCCATTTTGAGTCAAAGGATGATAAGAGAGCTTATTATTCTTTCAGTTTTTTTTCAAATTGAATGGAATCACAGCATTGTCTACCTATCTCATCCATTATATAACACGTCTTTTTATACCGCATGAGTCACATTTGATCCCCTTAGTCTGGATAGGTGCTTGTTTAAAATGACAGTACAGTAGCTCTACCCTACTGCTGGAAATGGGATGAAGTAAAAATGGATGCTAGAGTTGAAAAGCAACGGGTACAGTAATAGAGCAGATATGATCATAACCAACTAACTGAAAGCAACAAAACACTGTGTGATGGCAGTTTCTGTAAGCCTTTAAAGCATCACGATCAGCCACAAAGTGAGGGTGCGCGGTGCTCAACAAAAGAGACTGACAGTGATGCTGTATCTAATAAAGAACAGAGGTGCATTTATTGAGCTTGTAATGACTGTCCTAATAAAGACATCAGCATTTTTAAATGGAGAGGAAGATAAGATAGCTTGAATGAATTGTCCTTATATACTCAGATTCAAAAGCTTGATAAAGAGCCAAGTGCATAAAAACCTCCACTGTCAGCAGCAGTAACATTGCAGCCAAAGGGCTGGAGATCACATGTGCTTCTTAGCTGCACGGTACTTCCTGTGCTCTGATACTCTCGTCTCTTTCCCTCCGTCCCGGCATAATTAAAGAATAGTCGCACAGGCTGGCATTTGCATTTGAAACTGATAGTACCAACGAGCAAGGTCACTGTTGAAGCTACAGCGTCAATGATGGGGGGAGGGGGGCCTTATTTTCCGAGCTCCCCATTCTACAGGAAATAGTTGCTGTTTGTACAAACTGTGCACACTGAAAAAGATAAAAGAGGAGCGAATAAAGATGTTAAAGGTGAAATGTTTCCGGCATGTTCATAATGATAACTGTGTATCATGTTGTGTATTACAGCTTGTGCATATGTGCATAATAACATATGTTATGCAACTAATTTATTGTCAAGATGTTATCACTTCGCAGGGGCGCCGCCAGGAATTTTGGGCCCCATGACAAAAAAAATAAAATTGGGCCTCCTGTGCACAGCTGTTGTCACCACATCTCTAGGACCTAACTGTCCCATCAAAAGCTTTACATAACTCTAATTAAAGGCTTGCAACTGTCTTGCTTATTGTAGTTCAATACTAGTGCTAGAATTTGACAAAATGGAAAATTCTCTTAATAAAATTAATTATTATTATAATTATTAATGAAAGACAGAGAAATCCCCACAGACTCCCTGCAATGATGCTAACTGGCATGTCATTGAACACAATGTTGGTCACCTTCTTCACTGGGACAGGGAGGGGCTCAGTTAGGGGGAGACTGGGGTGCTGCTGACTCATCTGTTGTTAAGTCTGCTAAAAGGGGCAGGGACAATGATTTAATATGAATAACTTGCTAAATGTTTTCCTGCACTGATTAAATGGTGATTAAATGTAGGCTTATTTCACTATGGACATTAAGCCAACAGGTTAATACCACTCACAGACTTTAGGCTACCCACCTTTCTTGGTGAAAAACTGGGTTACAGTTTGACACCCTTTCCTTTGTCTTTCCTCTCTCTCTTTTCTCTCTTTCCTTTTTTGAAAACCAGATTTTGATTTAACGTTACTTGGCAACACTGTGGTCACTGTTGTTCTGCCACTGCAACTAAACACCGTCACTGAGTGCGCTACGGCAGGACCAAACCATTTCATGCAGATACAGGGGGGTGGGTGGTCGGTCTATATGGATGTTTGCTTTTTGGTCAATAGGTTTTATTATTATATTTGAAATATGTATACTGAATGATGATGGTTTAATAATTTTAAATTAGTTTTTACCTATTTTTTGCGGCCCCTGTCATGGGCCCTTGGAATTGTCCTAACTTTTCCCCCCTATACGGCGCCCCTGTCACTTCGTACAAGAGTTTATCTCTGTGAAGCACCTTTCTACCTAAATTATGGTTTCACTGCCACCGTCACACACCGTTTTTTTCTTCTTTTGGCTCTGCAAACTTCTATCTTTGGTTCAGAAACAAAAATGAAAATTTGTCCCTGAAACCAAACAAAAAAGAAACCACTGTATCGAAAGACCAGTAGCTGTTCAACGCTTTACAAAGTCAAGTTGTTCACGAAAACAGGACACCACACAGGCTGCCTTGGTAGAGCTGAGGTTACAATAGGGGCTCATTCAATATTAAGGCAGAAGTTCAAATATTTCTAGCCAGAACATTTTAAAAAGTCGAACAGAAACATGGATACAATTTTACCAAGAAAGCGCACGGAACTATGTGAGCACAGACTTAAACAGCAGCTCGTCTTAAGTCCTACCTGATCTTGCTGCTGAGCCGCTTTCACTGGCCCGTTCGCGTCTTTTCCAGAAGTCATGATGGTAAATAAAGAGGGGAGAGAGGAAGGAGGGAAGAAGAAGAAGAAGAGCGCGCGTCGGCGTCCGCTGTTGACAGGTGCAGAATAATGAAGCGGAGATGCAGACAGAGAGAGAGAGAGAGAGAGAGAGAGAGAGAGAGAGAGAGAGAGAGAGAGAGAGAGAGAGAGAGAGAGAGAGAGAGAGAGAGGCGTACAAAGTGTTCATGGATTTCAAGTGATTTGCCAGAGTAATGAAGAGACCGTGGGTGAACACAGCGCAGGGTTCAGCTGATGTAGGAAACTG
This sequence comes from Sander vitreus, assembly GCF_031162955.1. Taxonomy (NCBI): domain Eukaryota; kingdom Metazoa; phylum Chordata; class Actinopteri; order Perciformes; family Percidae; genus Sander; species Sander vitreus. Next base: position 12,279,732 of record NC_135866.1, read on the forward strand.
TGGACGGCTGCGATGTGGGAGGTTTGGTTTGACTTTCATAGTGATATTGTCATCATCCACAGCTCAATGGGCTCCTAAAACTCACACCTACAGCCTATTTGCGATATTTAGAACTGAGACGCACTTATTTAGACAATCGACAGCATGATTAAACATCCTTTAAACAGTAAAAAAAAACATTGCAACTGGGTGCTATCAAGCTCTTTTTTTCATCATTCTCTAAAGAAATGTGTAGGCCTATTACATTTTTACATCAACGTGAAACTACAATAATTACACAAAAATAGAAGCCGCAAAAGAAGCAAACATTTAAGTGAAATTACTTTAACAACATTTAGCAGTTCCAGGTGGTGCAAAAGTCTTCTCAGCAGTCCAATCTGAAACTGCAACCATTTACATTTCTGTTTTTTTTTCTGCTCTCTCCACTGTAATATAAAGAAGCTCAAGGTTTTGTCCTTCCACCTGGACCTACAGTATATTTAGTTGCAGACACCACTTTCCTCTGCTCAGCTCCGAGCTCGCAGCAACTGGTAATATGGAGACCTGTCAGTTCGGATCAGATCACAGTGGGCACTCATTACTGGCAAGTCCATTACATAGGAAATGGAAACAGGAATCAATGCAAGAAGAACAAAATACTTTAAGGCATCAGTGGATTTCTTTTTGGGGGTGATTTTTAGTATTGTCTTGCTTAAGTTAAGAGTACATTCATGACTGACACTGCTCTGTGCATTACAGTTTAGGGAGGAGGAAAGATTTGCATATCTATACCCATAAAAATCATATTCAGTCCACTATATTCTTTATGCCAATGCTGCTGTATTGTCTGCCAATAAAACAAAGGGCTGCTACTGCTGGCCTAGCTCTTGAGAAGCAGTGCTACCGTCCTCCCACATTGAGCAGAAATAATTCCAGTTGCTTTGTGCTGTAACTCTCTCACCGTGTGTCACATCTCTGTGCACACACAATCCACATTCTTGTTAGCACAGCTTGTCTGCCTATTTGTGCTGCACGCACATGCACACACATGCACACACACACACACACACACACACACACACACACACACACACACACGCAGCCCTCTCGTTCGTCACTGCAGAACTCCTGGCCTTTTGAACCAGTCATCTGTTGGAGGGAAGGAACTGAACAATCTCAGATGAGAAAGAAATAATCTTTGTGATGTGAGTGAACGGCAGAGAGAAGAATGTGTTTGGCATCAGTACGAGGAAAAGATGTCCTTGTTACGATAATGCATAGCATTGCCTTTATTATCATCTTAAGAGGTAATTCTTGTTTTCACAGACAGCATAGTGATAGCATTCTATCTCAGCCACTTGCAGATCTAATAATGAACAGGAATTAACAAAGCAGACTCTGAACTTCAAAGTAAAATTCTCCATTTGTCTTCAATTCACAAGTGTGTGTAATGGTTATATAACAGTAAATCATGAAACCTTTTGATTGCTCAGGAAACAGGAAATGTGCACTCTAGCTTATTCTCAGATCACACCATCGTTCATTACTTACTTTGAAATTATGAACATGAAGACATAAGTGCTGCCACATTCCTAGTCATTAGTCAAAAGTATATTAAATGTTATCATCCCAGGTTGCCCAAGGAAAAATACTAACTTGATTATAATTACATTATGGAGGATTTTGTTCTTCTTCTTTGTCGAAATGTTTCATCAGTTTGTTCAAAACATCTGTGCTCTCATATTCTGAACATCACCATCACTGTTAGAGTAACAAGTGTACTTATAACAAAGTGAACTACGAGCTCAATCTGATGTATCGTGCATATTTAAGAAATACATCATGTTTATCTTTACAATACATTTTTAAGTAATTTAAAAAGTAGTAACAAACAGAGATGCCCTACGTACAGACACCCATGTAAGTACAGATGCACCGATCCATTGTGCCAGGTTGGTATCTGCACCAATAACAGATATTATTAAGTGAAGCTGGTGTTGCCGTGACAGACTGATCTACAGTATATTGAATACAGTTTCTTCATCAATATAATTAAAAATAACCCCTAGTTTCCACTGTCAGTTACATTCATTCAGTCACTAGGGGACACTTACTCAGTTTTTAACGTCACAACAATCCCTGTCCTCGTAATAACTCCCTTGCAGTGACGTATACAGATTTAAAATTTGAGAAAACAAGAGCACTGGTATCGGATCAGATATCCTGAGCTGAGGTATTAAAATCAGTACCAGAGAGAAAAAGTCAGATGTGTGCATCACTACCTGTAAATATAGTAGATTATACGCCCATGGAATAGCACAATCAAAATAACAGAGAATTAACACTAACACATAAAAGATTATAGATAAGACAATGCAGCATATTCCATCACCAACAGTGGTCTCAACTCTAGTTAGCCCAATTCTGTGGTACCTCTGAGCATTACAGGGTCAGGATCAAAGGGGAAAAAGAAAGGAAGAATAGAAAGGAATGATTGAATAGAAAGAAAATAAACAAACCGATAACCAAATAGAAAGAAATATAGAAAGAAAGTAAGTGGATGCAAAGATAACATTTCCCAATGTTTCAGATGAAACACACACATTTCGGTGGCAGGACGATTCTGACAGTGGACTTTAAAAAGGCCATACAGCGTACCAAACAACATTTGGTATGCTGTCACTGCACATATCCACACATGGCCTGAGGGAGCTGCATGGCAAGCTCACTGCCAGGACTCATTTCAGCACCACTGCTGTGGACAGCTCCACTGACACATGAGCAGCGAGCCTTTCACCAAAATACATTCAAATAATAATTTAAAATAAATAAATAATTTAATTTGAATATAAAGCATTTGTAATTGGGTCTGTTCTGCATTGATAGCACAATAAATAAGAACAACAGTCTATAAATCAAATTAATGTCATAATTTAAGATCACAGTTTAATCCTAAAATGTGTGACAGTCTCTCTCCTCTCCCTATTATCTGTTGACACATATACTGTATGTGCTTTCCGCAGTCGCTTAGTGACAGATTATACTCACCTCGCTGCCAGAGAATGTGAGCTCCTGGCAATTAGCCGCACAGAAGTTTGAACAATGAGAGGTGAAAGGCAACAGGACAGCATTTACAAGATAAACACTGCATTAAACAAAAAGCAAACTTGAGGAGCACTTACGAGTCCAGCCAAGCTCTAGTAAATGAAGAGAAGAAACTTAAACACAATGAGGGGTTCAACAATTGATCATTACAACACATTACACATAGGTTACTGGAAACAACAACAAAAAAGGAAACAGCAGATTGTAATTGGAGAAGTAAAAGAAAATGCAGCCATGTGGGCTCAGAGCGAGCCAGCAGATCCTTTAAACCACATTTTTATCAGCTAATTGACATCATTTTCAGTGGTTTATGTGCTGCTTGAGACAGCATCTCTAGGCAGCCCTGTCAAATAAATCCAAAGCCCTCTAACAAGCACTTTGCACCAGGCAATGAATGTGCAGTGTTGTTGAAGTTATCGACAGCGTCTTTTGTTATTTCTTTCTGTCTAGGGGACCAACAAACAGTCATGTATTTAGCTGTCAGTAAACAATGTGAAAGTCTTCAACTGCATACTAGCTCCCCCCAGTGATCACTAGTTGCCTGACATCTTTATACTGGTCAAAAATAAATAAATATTCCTCAAATTTCTCTCAGGACAATTCCTCTTTTAATTGTTTTTACACCAGGGCTTGTGTTTATTTTATTACAAAAACACAGACACAGATTAGAGTTTATTAAGAAGAAATTAACATGGGGACTGGTGGGGACCATGCAGTTAATAAAAATGCAAATCATTTCACTTGAATAAAGTAAACAGGAAAGGTTTTCTTTTATGAAGGAGATTGTGGTTAGAGAATATAAAAGTCTGAATCCCCGACCAGCTCTGCCTGAAGTCGTGGCCATCAGTCTGTCGGTTCAAACTGAAGATAAAGAGAAAAAGAGTACGAGAGAAATGAGGACGCCTAACAAAGGCCTGGACAATTTTGTTTGATAACCGATCATTATCAGCCGCGCTCTCTCCTCAGACAGCAGAGCAGAAAGCCTCACACAGCCACAGCGACTTCAAAACACCAATGCCAGGCAACACACCATTATCCACCATGTTTTTGTATAAATGCATCCCTGAGGCTTTTTCCAGCATACAGACAGCACGATGATAAACATAATATCATCAACACGTGCAATCTAGTGCAATGCACCTGTGCAAAGCTTATAATTTTCACATTTAGTCTAAGGGGTGTGTAGTTTTTTGCTTTTGTAGTGGTGTTTCAGGAACAAATGTTTTTTTATTTGACTTCTAATGGTCAATATCATGCACTGACAGTCAGCATGTTTAAATTTGACCTTTTCCATTTATAGTATTTAGTGTATTTTATACAGAGGAACACCTCTTAGCAGAGCTACAATTGAGGACACTGAAGTCATTTTCTCAGTATTTTGTCTGGGATTTTAGGGATTTTAGCAGCCTAGGACAAATATACACTACGATTTTAAGTATTCAGCATCTCCCCACCAGAATTTCATTACTGGCAGTGTGGAGAAGGCTCTGAAACAGCATTAAACCAATAAAATATAATTAAGCAGTTTAAAGTTAGAATCCTTGGCATTTTTCTGCTATACTTATCCAATGTATTTACATTCCGCAATAAGTTTTCCATATTGTAGTTTTATTTGGTAATAGCGGAGTCCGCCATTCCCTAATTCCTAAACTTGAAGGGGCTTTTATTGTGAAGCAGCTACCGGAAACCCAACATATTTGTCATTGTGGTTAGTGCTAACCAGTCATAAAACATGACAAAAATAATTAAAACATTGTACACTAAAGTTTCTGAAGGGGGAGGTATGTACTAGGATATGTGTTAGGGGGACTGACCGCAGTATTTTAAATACATTGGCTACAGCCCTACCTCTCATACAGCATACCACTAAAATGATGCAAATGAAACTCTGGAATATTAATAAATGAAACTAAAACAGCATGACTGTAATATTAAATTGTTCTCATGCCAAATGCCAATACAATCCTATCAATCAATGATGGCTGCTGATTTAGGAGCAAGCTGTTTCCATTCAGCCGTGCTGCCAACAGTCAGCCCAGCCAACTCAATCATCAGTCACGTCCCTTTCAACCTCTGGCCCGCCGTGACACCTTCACATTCAGCTGTTCGTCTAGCAGCACACCCCCCCTCACATAGTGTAAACACTGCTGCATGCATCTCCACTCCCCGTCTGCTGAGCTGTGGCTGTAAATCACAGGTTAAGGATAGAGCCGGTGTGTGGGCCTCGCTTCAGAGTTCATCACAGATCATTACTGTACTTCAAGGTAATCAATTGTACCCTGACAAAACATGCTTACGTGTGTTGCAGAGAGACAAAAGGCAGAAAAGTTTTCAGATTGCAGGCAAAGGTAGGTTTTCACTGTCTGGACATTACAGAGGGGTAATTACCAAGTCTTTAATCAGACTAATTATTGTTCTTTTACCAAGAAAGTACTTTCAGGGGGAAACAATTAATGTACCACACACACACACACACACACACACACACACACACACATACACACGCACGCACACACACGTGCACACACACACCCACACACACACACACATATAAAAAATGACATTATTTTTGTCTAGCCTCTGAACCTCACTCCTTGATCCACATCAATAGTTTTTGTGGGCAGGGTGCCCCAGTGGTCACCTTGCTCGTTAAGTAATAACAACAGAACCAGTTGGTTCACATTACTCAATGACACAAAGCCTGTGTTTGTTTTGTATTACATACTGTACATCCTTACTTCTTTTTTTACTTCTTTTTTCTCTCCCTTTGACTAGTATTACCTCTCCCTTTTACTCTCTCTCCCCTTTATGTCTTTTAAACAAGAAGCCCAGCCACTCACCCAGATATACACACAGAAAATAATGTAAGCCAAACATGCCTGCTACCTTTTCTTTTTTGTGCTCTTTTGTGCTTTTTTGTTTTGTTAGTTTGGTCAGTTCCCCCTTTTGTCTTGTACTGTGTCATGTGTCTTCACATTGATTATTTGTATTGCATAAGACTTGAAACAATGCTGATTACTTTCAAATCTAAGCCAAAGACCCACATTTTTACAATGGCTTTTAATTAACTTTCTATGTTTGTATTATGTATTCTCCGGGAACCATCACCTTATCGTGGTGGAGAGGTTTGTGTGTCCCTATGAACCTGAGGGCTGTGTTGTCTGGAGCTTTGTGCTCCTGGTAGGGTCTCCCAAGGCAAAGTGGTCTCAGGTGAGGGGCCAGACAAAGAATGGTTCAAAAATCCTATGAAAAATCGAGGAAGGGATGAAGTGACCCTGCCCGGAGGAAGCCCGGGGCCCCCGTCTGGAGCCAGGCCCAGATGGAGGGCTCGTCAGCGAGCGTCTGGTGGCCGGGTTTGCCACGGAGCCCGGTCGGGCACAGCCCGAAAAAGCTACGTGGCAGACATCCCTCCATCCCATGGGCCCACCACCTGTGGGAGGAACCGCTGGGGTCGGGTGCGCTGCCACATGGGTGGCAGTGAAGGTCAGGGGCCTCGACGGACCAGACCCGGGCAGCAGAGGCTGGCTCTGGGGACGTGGAATGTCACCTCTCTGTGGGGGAAGGAGCCGGAACTTGTGTGGGAGGTGGAGCACTACCGGTTAGATCTGGTGGGGCTTACCTCTACGCACAGTCTTGGTTCTGGAACCATACTCCTGGATAGGGGTTGGACTCTTTTCTTCTCCGGAGTTGCCCAGGGTGTGAGGCGCCGGGCGGGTGTGGGGATACTCACAAGCCCCCGGCTGAGCGCCGCTACGTTGGAGTTTAACCCGGTGGACGAGAGGGTCGCCTCCCTACGCCTGCGGGTTGTGGGGGGGAAAACTCTGACTGTTGTTTGTGCATATGCACCAAACAAGAGTTCAGAGTATTCGGCCTTCTTGGAGACTTTGAGTGGAGTCCTGCATGGGGCTCCAGTCGGGGACTCCATAGTTCTGCTGGGGGACTTCAACGCGCACGTGGGTAATGATGGAGACACATGGAGAGGCGTGATTGGGAGGAACGGCCTCCCTGATCTAAACCAGAGTGGTTGTTTGTTGTTGGACTTCTGTGCTAGTCATGGATCGTCTATAACGAACACCATGTTCGAACATAGGGATGCTCATAAGTGTACTTGGTACCAGAGCACCCTAGGCCAAAGGTCAATGATCGATTTTATAATCGTTTCATCGGATCTGAGGCCATATGTTTTGGACACTAGGGTGAAGAGAGGGGCGGAGCTGTCAACCGATCACCATCTGGTGGTGAGTTGGGTCAGGGGGTGGGGGAAGACTCTGGACAGACCTGGTAAGCCCAAACGGGTAGTGCAGGTAAATTGGGATTGTCTGGAGGAGGCCCCTGTCCGACAGACTTTCAACTCACACCTCCGGCGGAGCTTTTCGTGCATCCCTGTGGAGGCTGGGGGCATTGAACCCGAGTGGACAATGTTCAAAGTTTCCTTTGCTGAAGCTGCGGTGAGGAGCTGTGGTCTTGGGGTCTTAGGTGCCTCAAGGGGCGGTAACCCACGAACACCGTGGTGGACACCGGTGGTCAGGGAAGCCGTCCGACTGAAGAAGGAGTCTTTCCGGGATATGTTATCCCAGACGACTCCGGAGGCAGTTGCAAGGTACCGAAGGGCCCGAAGGGCTGCAGCCGCTGCCATGAAAGAGGCAAAGCAGCGTGTGTGGGAGAAGTTCGGAGAAGACATGGAGAAGGACTTTCGGTCGCACCAAGGTACTTCTGGAAAACCGTTAGGAGGGGGAAGCGGGGAACCATCCAAGCTGTGGATCCAAGCTGTGTACAGTAAGGATGGGACGCTGTTGACCTCAACTAAGGAGGTAATAGGGCGGTGGAAGGAGCATTTTGAGGAACTCCTAAATCCGACTACTACGCCCTCTATGGTAGAGGCAGAGCTGGAGGATGAGGGGGGATTGGCATCAATTTCCCTGGTGGAGGTTGCTGAGGTAGGTAAACAACTCCACAGTGGCAAAGCCCCAGGAATTGATGAGATCCGTCCAGAAATGCTTAAAGCTCTGGGTGTGGAGGGGTTGTCTTGGTTGACACGCCTCTTCAACATTGCGTGGAAGTCTGGGACGGTGCCTAAGGAGTGGCAGACCGGGGTGGTGGTTCCCCTTTTTAAAAAGGGGGACCAGAGGGTGTGTGCCAATTACAGGGGTATCACACTTCTCAGCCTCCGGGTTCTCGGCAGTAAGTCGGACTCGTTTCAGGTGAGAGTTGGCCTCCGCCAGGGCTGCGCTTTGTCACCAATCCTGTTTGTAGTATTTATGGACAGGATATCGAGGCGTAGTCGGGGTGGAGAGGGGTTGCAGTTCGGTGGGCTGGGGATCTCATCGCTGCTTTTTGCAGATGATGTGGTCCTGATGGCATCATCGGCCTGTGACCTTCAGCACTCACTGGATCGGTTCGCAGCCGAGTGTGAAGCGGCTGGGATGAGGATCAGCACCTCTAAATCGGAGGCCATGGTTCTCAGCAGGAAACCGATGGAGTGCCTTCTCCAGGTAGGGAATGAGTCCTTACCCCAAGTGAAGGAGTTCAAGTACCTTGGGGTCTTGTTCGCGAGTGAGGGGACAATGGAGCGGGAGATTGGTCGGAGAATCGGCACAGCAGGTGCGGTATTACATTCAATTTATCGCACCGTTGTGACGAAAAGAGAGCTGAGCCAGAAGGCAAAGCTCAGTTATCCGTGAGGAGCTCGGAGTAGAGCCGCTGCTCCTTTGCGTCGAAAGGAGCCAGTTGAGGTGGTTCGGGCATCTGGTAAGGATGCCCCCTGGGCGCCTCCCTAGGGAGGTGTTCCAGGCACGTCCAGCTGGGAAGAGGCCTCGGGGGAGACCCAGGACTAGGTGGCGGGATTATATCTCTAACCTGACCTGGGAACGCCTCGGGATCCCCCAGTCGGAGCTGGTTAATGTGGCCCGGGAAAGGGAAGTTTGGGGTCCCCTGCTGGAGCTGCTACCCCCACGACCCGACCCCGGATAAGCGGATGAAGATGGATGGATGGATGGATGGATGTTTGTATTATGTGTGCATTTTATTTTATTTAGTTTTTTTTGTTTACTCTGTGCTTTTGTCTCTTTTCTTTTATTCATGTATTATCTATTTATCTTTTTATTCTACATCCCGTTATAAATTTGCCTTGCTTTGCCTATAAACAAAATAGCTAAAACAAAAAGTACTGAGATGTTGTATTTCTCCAATTGGCTACTGACTATTCCACTGAATTCTATATGATGTAAACGAGGCAATTATGTACCATCGCCAACCTGATTCCCAACTGATGATAAAAAGGTCAAGTTTCAAATCTTGCAAGGAAGTGGGGCATTCATTTTTAATATGACTTTTTCCATGTAAAGTATAATTTCTTGTCAGTTTGCACTTTTCTTATCATGATTAATTAGGAAGGAAATGCATTCACTCAATCAGTATTTGAGTTGCATTGGGTAAAGACCCTTTGCACAGAATATTTGTATTATTCAAACAGCATTGTATAATGTCTGTAGAAAAAAGAGACCACCAAGGATGAAATTGATTTTTTTCAATTTTCTTTTTTTCAGATTCATCATTCACTTTGAATTGTGTCAGTTTCACATTGCCTCCCCTGACTGACTCAGGCTCATGACTGTAGTTATTTACTCTCTACAGTCTGTGTTGCCCTGTGCCTCATAAAATGTAAGTCGTATGTGATAACCCAAGATATTCGTTCCAACAACATCCCAGCTCTCCACTAACTGCACTCACAAATTCTCTCCTGAGGAAAAAGATCTTGACTGCACAACACGCCACAGAGCCACGCCAACAGGCTTCTCAGTGAATGCCTTCAAACTCAAACAAAAATAAAAGATCCATACAGATCATTGTCTGACAAAAATAACAGCCTTGGGGACCAAAATGGGACTCTTCCGAGGGCAAACCGCACGTTTGGAGAAAATAACTGTGAGGGAAACAGTATTACAATGCTAAAGTTGCCAGTAAATCTCAGCAGTCCATTTATAGGACACCCAAACTCACAAATCTTCATTTAATTCTATTTTTACAATAGGTTCCAATGAACATACTGTATACACATTTACTCTGTGGCCTGAAAATGAGGCGCAAAAACACTGTCACAATGTAGGCCGCAATATTTTCAAGATAATGCTGTCTCGAAAACGTAGAAGACAGGCAAGATCTCAAAGAGTCTCAATGCTTACATGACTTACAAGCTTTATGGGGCATTATAGAGCTATGAAGATAATTATTTAATTGTGCAAGGGCTCAGAGAGAGAGAGAGAGAGAGAGAGAGAGAGAGAGAGAGAGAGAGAGAGAGAGAAAATCTGCAGCCATGACAGTGACTGATCCTTTAGTTCATTTAAGCCAACACTTGAAATACTTGAATTATTTTCTCTTTTATTGGGTTTGACTGGGTTTATCCTTTGTTCAGGTAACATGCAACACTAGGTTAGCACCAGTTAGCACATACAGTTTTCAGAGTATGCAACACTCACACCTCATCACCCGCCACTGATTTCACACTTCATGCCTTGCTTATTTTGAATTATTCTTAAAGACCACCTCCAGACATGTTTTAAGACATACAAAAATACTTTGCCTTTATAAACAATAATTTATACCCCTTTAACCTCTATATGGAGGCTTCAAGTTTCAACATCACACTTGTGTTAGTCTCACTTTGCCAGACCTTCCTCCACAGCGCTGCGGAGGAGGGTCTGGGTAGTCCACACAGTGTTCTGGGATGGGAGAAAGACGTGCTCTGGTTTATTGGCATTTCTTTAAACCAATCACAATCGTCATGGGCGGCGCTAAGCACTGGGCAGAGCCACGATGCTGCTGCAAAACAGCCTCGGGAAGGAACTTGTTTTGGTGGAACTTCAAAAGTTGTTTTAGTTGTGCAACAGAAAACTCAGATTGGACAGATAGTCTAGCTAGCTGTCTGGATTTACCCTGCAGAGATCTGAGGAGCAGTTATAGTCCTCATTAATCGACCGGAGTTTAGAATGCCAACACAAAGAAAGCGTAAGGTGACAGACATCCTGCCAAAAAGAGAGACATCTACACGACATTTACGGTGGCACGGGAGCAATCCCGGAAGTGGAACTTCTTGGATATAGATCTATATATTGCATATCAGACTATAATTGGCTTCCAAGCTAGTAGAGTGCGGCTCGGGCCGCATTTTTCTGTCTGAGCCTGGCCCCCGTCCGACAGAGCAGTAACCGAACCCAGCCTGAGCCCGAAAGGCATTAAGATATTTATGTCCGAGCCTGACAGTTAAAATCTTGTTTTTTTCTCATACTAATGACACATACGTTTGTGTGGAAAGCCCGCTTTTATTAAGCAACTGTAGGAAGGCATTCGGAAATGTCAACAGATGAGCGCATCAGCGCACACGGGGCAACAAGCGCACATTAATACAGTTGCTCATCTACATAATAAGCTTTTTTAAATTTTAAATGTTCAATGTCTTATCCCGCTGATGTGACCGAGCCCGACCCGAACCCGAACATAATTTCTAAATATCTGTCCGAATCCAGTATCCGGTATCCATCCTCTACAAGCTAGTACTATCACAACGCTCAACTCAAATTAAAGGTAAACACAAAGAAGCTTTCTCTCTTTGGCAGATAAATGTGAAAACAGCCTTCTAGTCTCTGCACATAAATCATTCATACTGTGTGACTGTGATCAGGGCATTCCTGCAAAAGAGAGGCTGCCTCTCAGTGAACCTCCCCTGAATAAATAAAGGTTAAATAAAAAAATAAATAAAAAATAAAGAAAGTCTGCACAGTAAAGGTCAAACATCCAAGGGAAGAGACAATAAGCAAAACAGGAGTGGGGGGGGACTTTTTTAAGTTGTTTCTGTGTTAAATAATAAATGATTATTATAGTAATTTTATGATTATCACAGTTTTTTAAGGTATTTGGGACAAACTTGATGCCACAGGGCATAGAGATCCTAACCTAATGTATGGTTACCGCAACCCTAAAAGAATGTCTGAGTGTCTCTCATGATTTGATTCCATCAAAGTATCTTTAGAAGATTGCAGTAATATACAACAACACCAAAAGGCACCTTTATGCAACTGTGGTCAAAAAAAAAAGGTAAGCAAACAGAAGTTGAGTGCAGCTCTACTGAGTGAATATGACTGAGATAATAAAAGACATTTTATTATGTCAACAAGGACACAGTGAAGTTGCTCATTAAGTATGGGACATGGGCATATATAAAGAAAGAGAGGAGCAGGGTGAGTCAGCATGCATTTACTGAGCATTAACCCATCTGCTGATCTAGTTCTCGTAAAACAGAGTTACGAGCCTCATGAACTTTATATGTGCTCATCAACGGCTTGCAAGAGGGTCGTAAAATGAAAAGAAGAACAAAGTTTAGAGTTAAGACTGCATTTTGGCAAGTTGCTATGCAAATTTGTTGGAGATAAAGCACAGTCACAGGGGCAATAAACAAGGAATTAGCAGCAGCGAGCGCTGTATATTCAGATCAGGGAGTTACAAATCATCAAATAAACAAAAGACACAGGTGTAAAAAAATTAAATAAAAGCGATTCAGGGGCTCCAAATGAAGTAATAATGAATCACATACAAGCATAGGAAAATTCATATATCAGTGCTGTTCTATTCTTCTTAAGAATGGATTAGTAGAGACACTGAGGGGAACGCTTAAAAGCTAATTAGAAGCATCTAAATGATTACCCATTCCCCAACTCAACTCCTCCAAACCACACAACGATATAGGTTGTTGTTTATTCCTACCCTGTCATACATACATAAGAGTGCCTCATAAATTAGCGCCCCTAGAGGTGGCAGGAAATACCGTTTTCCGTCCTTGCAGCTAAACCAGCGAGCGTAACAGTCACAGTTTTAAACCCGTCGTTAACGTAGCAAAACGGTCACAGTTTGGTTAAGTTTAGGTACAGAAACTGTTTAGGCACCAAACGTACTTAGTTAAGTTTAGACAAAGATCATGTTTTGGGTTAAAATCATCATCTAATTTGTACTGAGACATTTAACTCAAAACCATATGTCAATTTCATGGTAGCACTAAGAAAAAGCCAGTTGATTCCCAAAGTGATATAATTATCTTATCTTATTATTAGCAGTAGGTGTAGTAGTAATATTATCAGTAGTGTCCTTGAAACACAGAAAATATGAAAATAGTGTGACAGCTTGTACACCATCAGCTCTCTGCCAGAACTCAGCCTCTCAGGGGATTTGGATGCAGTTTTGAAACACTCATGTCAAACTCGTATCATGTCAAAACAAATAGCAATAAGCATATTTCAGGCATCAAGGCAGCCACAAGGACAAAACCCCCAGGATACCCAGCTAGATCAGTATCAGCTGCTAAGCTGTAGCCTGAGTCTATTAAAACCAGACAGTGTCTCATTGTTGCCTCGTGCTCCCTGTGTGACGCTGATAGCATCAAGTAAAACATCTTGCTATGCTGAGCTCCAAAGTGTCTACCAACACCAAGATACATAGTACTGTATTAGTGTTTCATAATGAATGAATCACAATTGCACTGCAAAAAACCTTAACATTTGTAAACAAGTCAGTTGACATTTGTTTTAGTTTTATTAAAGTCACAGTGAAATGGCAGTGGGTGGGGTTAAGAGAGGGATATAAATCAAATCCTTTAAATTTGATTGGTTTGCAAAAAAAAAAAAAGTTGCCTTGGCTAATGTAGCAGATGTAGCACGCTGCGTGATACAGAGCTGTGGAGACGTATGACTGTTCACCTCCACGCACAACTCCTTCACCCCTGTTGTTAACTCCAGAGGACAAGGATTACATGGATGAAGTAGACCTCAACGGTCAAGGATGGTTTTATATGGTTAATTAGACACCCTAAATTCCCCAAGTTCAAGATGAGTCATCAAAAAGATGGTAACACTTTACTTAACACTTTCCAGAAAGAGAACATAGAGGGATTTTAATATAAAAATACTCCAAAATGATTTTTTTAACACATATTTAGCATGTAACAAGAAATAAATTAAAAATGAATACAGTAACACAGAATTTTAAAATGTTCTTTTCATTTTACTGTGTCTTTAGGTATTTTTGTGGGGCATTTCCCCTTTAATTTGGAGAGCAGACAGTATAGTGGTGACAGTAAGTGAGAAGAGAGAGAGAAATGGTTGCTACAAAGGTCCCTGGCCGGACTCACATCGAGAATGTTGTGATTGCATGGTCAGTTTCTTAAAGCCCTCGGCAATTCAACTTTTGACTTTCACAAGTATATTTAGAAACTAGATTTATGAATTAAGGCGTGCCACAAGTTTAAATACTGTAAACTGATGCTTTACGATTCAACACACATTTTTTGAGAAAAGTTTTGTTATTTTTTGGAGATTTGTTTTGCCTTTAATTGATAGGACAGCTGTAGACAAGAAAGGGAGGAGAGGGGGGGGGACTTGCAGAAGAGAGCCACAGGTTGGAATCGAACCCCAGCCACTGCAGTAAAGACTGAGCCTTGGTACACCAGAAAAGTTTATTTTCATAAGAAACATCAAAAGTCTTCCCATCGCCAGTTGCTTCATACTACTGTAAATGTTTGTGCTGTCGAGGTCCAACTTTGTCCCATGGGGTGAACATTAAATATGTATCTCACTAAAAAAGCTGATATTGCATGATGGGACTGGGGAAGCACTCTGCGCAGTACAGTGCAGCCTTTGTTCAACCACAATTCCTATAGGGAAAGTGCATTAAGGTATTTCTATGCTGGATCCTGTGTCTGGTTTTAGTTTGTCACGTCTCAGTGCAGCAGTGGAGCTAGACATTTAGGAAAAACATTTTGGATTTCATTTAAACACACAAGGGGCCCTACCTTGCACCCAGCACAATTGACTTTGTACACTGACGCACGTATCATTCCTATTTTGCACCCGACGCACAGCGGACTTTTCCCTCCACAGACTCACGTCGGTAAATTAGGGAATGAACTTGCGCTCCCAGGGGCAGTTCAGCAAAAAGAGGACGTGTGTTCCGGCGCAAACGTTCCCTAATGCTATTTTACAGTTTCAGAAAACAATTCCGCCACAGACCAGGAAAAACCTAGTCTAAAGTCAGTGGTGCGTTATTCAGATGCTATTTTAAGGGTGCATGCTTGGGTGCGCCCATGGATGTATTAAGAGCGGGCGCCTAGCAAATCCACCATTATAATAGCAATCCGCCATGGAACATGCGTGCCTGCTTTTAAAGGGAATGTGAGATAACGCTCTGATTGGTTTATTGCACGTTACGCCCAAACCACACATATGAGTATTGTAGCTACTTCAGACCAACCCATTTTAGATTTGCGTCGGGTGCAAGAGTCATTTATCCCGTCGGTATACAGTAATAGCAACAGCGCCTGAGATCCGCCCACAAAGCTACTTGCGTTTGGTGTTTGATACTTGCGTTTCAGATCGTTAAAATAG
This sequence comes from Sander vitreus, assembly GCF_031162955.1. Lineage (NCBI taxonomy): Eukaryota > Metazoa > Chordata > Actinopteri > Perciformes > Percidae > Sander > Sander vitreus. The sequence continues at coordinate 12,295,241 of NC_135866.1, forward strand.
GGCCCATAGGATGATGTTGTAAAAATAACTATGATTCTGAATCATTCACAAATCAATTTCACTCCATAATACTTTATATAAACTGCAATGTAGTACCATATAGTACATGTTTTGAACACCAAGTTGCCCTCCGGGATGTCCCTAGAGAGCCTGGTGTTCTAGATGTAATGTCTATGATTTAGCAGCAACTTTCAACAGGGGCTGTCATCGGAAGTGCTCATTATACCATCAGACGGTTTGAAAGCTAAATAAATAAATTAACAGCTCTGACACTTACTCATGCATAGAAACAGCTTGTAATTACTTTCCTTCAAAATGTCCTTCAAGTGCTCAACAACAGATTGATTAAAAGCATAATTAGAAAGAAGACCCTAAATGCATTGCGTGGCAAACATTGAACAAATGCAAACACAAGTTACACATGTCCCTGAAAAGATTCAACACACTCACCTTCCACAGTCTCTCCACCCTGGACAACTTGCGTGATTTCATTGTGACGGAGTGGCTGCATATGGAAAGGGCGAAGGAGGAGTGATGTTGATGCAGAGAGAGAACTGAATAATGACCTGGTCATAAACGAGACACACCTCAACTCTCAGTGAAGAGTAATTCCACAGTCAGCATCTTGGCACTAAGTTCCGCACATTAAGTTGAAGTGAGTGCCCACGTGGTTTGTGTATGGAGGTTGGCATGGACTTTTTCTAACTGAAACACCTCCCTGCTTTCTCAAGCGAAGACCATGTGATCAAGGAGAGACCCCAGAATGCCAACGAAAACTCGACACCGCTGCCGTCACACCAGAGGAAGTCACGTCAGAGCCCCGAGGGAGAACCAGGCAGAACACGGAGCCCAACAGCCGTCGACATCTTTCTAATCTCTGAAACACAGCTCCAGAGGAGGATAGCGAAGAAGGATGAGCCAAAGCTCTCGGCCCCTTCACAACAATCAGCACTGAACCACTTACCTCAGCCATTAGCTGTATCTTGCCATTCAGCACAGATCAGCATTACACACCACACACAGAGCTAGGCCACTTTATGGTGCTTTTTACCCAGGGTTATTTATCCTGTCTTCCCTGTACTTTTCTCCCAGGAGCAATTTACCCACAACATCACCTTTCTGGATTGATAAAAGCATTTCTCCAACAGCTACAGGCTGATGCAGGCTATAATTCCATGAACACACGAGGTCAAAGAGACGAAGACTGTGACCCAGTGAAGCTAATACCTGTAAGGTGTCACCAAGTGCACATACTATCTGTGCCCTCGAGGCTTTGCAGAAATTTTAAACGCGACTGCTGCTGGATTCTCTACCCGGTGAGCTTCTTTTGCTCATGAATGATCACTTCACAGATAATGGTCACCTGACTGCAGTTTCCTAAATAACCTGATGTTTCCCTCAGGAGTTGGTAAGAGGCCAAAAATAGAGCTAAAAAAGAGACAATATTTGACTTTCATCAGGTGGCCATAAACACAACTCCAAATGAATGCTAATGTTGTTCCATGTCTGCTTGATGAGTAAATAAAGTGACCAAGAAAATACAAATTTAAGACAACATTTTCTTTACCCTAAAATATGCCAGTGGAAGCTGGCAAAAAAGACTAAATCTACATGATTTCTGCTCAAAGGTCAAAAAGTGTGATTTCCAGATGCATATTATGTAAAAATCGAATCAACTGTTGTTCAGGTTGAGGTCTATCCGACAACAGAACATCATGGTTTCAAGTTGTAAGATCAAGCTGACAGAAAGTCAGACATAAGGACAGAAATATAGCTTTCTCTGTGAAGCTGATGAGGTGTGTATGTTTGTCTCAACACATGAGCCATAATGTCAGCGCAGCAAGATGCCTTTCTCAACACATTCAGCAATACATTTTCTGTATTCCCATGATGCAACAGCCAATCTGGTGAGGGGAGGAACATCAGTCATTGCGGTTCAGCTTTCCTGTCTTTGATCGGGTACGATTTGACAGGCTTCCAGCTCCAGAATAGCGAATCACTCAATGGCGCTCCCCGTTCTCTCCACCTCCGCTATACCAAACAATCATTATCTCCCCCATCTCTGTTCTGCTCCATGTGAGCTCCACAATGAACATCATCATAGTCAAGTCAGCCCTTGACTCCCAGCTCAGAGAAAAGCAATCTTTTTACTCTCGTTCCCGGAGCTCTGGGTCTCATTCAGACTCCTGACTCCTGGCATAGAGGAACAGGAGAGAAATATTGACTGGAGATGATGATGTAGGAAAAGCTGCGCAATACAGAATGTGCCTAATAGAAAAAAAGCTCTCATGTAGGTCTCACACTTGCCTACATGTGCCTGTACACAAGAGATAAGTTAGCAGATATACACACATACACACACACACACACACACACACACACACACACACACACACACAACCAATTTAACAAGCTATAAACCCACCTTCATGGCTGGAGGAACACAACTTTTCTCTCCTGTCACTCCTTGACAAGACTAGAATGCACAGAAAGGTCTGGCGAGGACGCAACATGAAAACCAATCTCATGTGTTATTCAATAGAAGACTAAACCAGAGCCTGGAGGCAGGAGAGGGCCGAACTAATACCAACAGACTTTTGTCGCAGCAGACATTTTGACTTCTTAAAGGACAATTCCGGCGTAAAATGACCCTAGGGGTTAATAACATATGTGTACCTAGTTGAACATTCTCTGGGATCTGTTTTCATGCTAATTGAATGTGTCTCTAGCTTTTAACAAGCTACCGCAAAACCGGTGATTAGCTTGTAACGCTACGGCAGAGGGTAAATCACTATTTTCTACCACTAACAAGGCTTAAACTAGCACCACACTTAAACGGTAGCATAATGAGGGTCCCTACATGCAAACCAAAGCATTGAGAACTTTGTAAGTGTACAGACAGTTTATTAAAAAGATAGATTATAAAGACAGTAGCGTTCGTGTTTACATTTGACCGCCATCTTAGAAAACAGTCATGAGCAGTCGAACCACAAACGCTGCGTTTGAGCTATGTTACTGGATACTGGTTGCACGGCGTTAACCACCGGTTTTGCGGCAGCTTGTTAAAAGCTAGAGATGCATTCGATTAGCATGAAAACATGTCCCAGAAAACGTTCGACTAGGTACACATACGTTATTAACCCCTAGGTTCATTTTACGCCGGAATTGTCATTTAAACACAGGTAACTACATCCATAATAGCTGCTTTTCATTTATGTCACGTGTCAAACTCAAGGCCCGCGGGCCAAATCCGGCCCCTTGCACATTCTGATCCGGCCCACATATCAATTTAGGTTCACAATACATTTTGGCCCACCTAGTTGTGCGCCAAACCAAAAACATGGGAAACTGTTTTTCAACTTGCAATTATGTGACAGAATTTGGCAAATTTGCCGACTTTGAGACTCAGAATTTCCCCCAGAACCAGAGAGTTTGCATGTTCAGGCTGTGAAAGAGCTTGTTGTGAGTCAGCTGTGTGGTAGCCTACTTAGAAAATATAATCATTGTTTTGTTCGATTTGCTAAATTCTAGGATTCTAGGATTTGGTCCACATAAAAGGGCTTTATGTGGACCAAACTGTAAGTGAGAAGACTATATGAGACATGCAATAATTGAGTCAAAGATAGTTTACTTTTTCGATGAAATAAAAGCTTGTCAATAAACTATACATGTCTGGCCCTTGATGTGATTCTCTTTTTCCAGTGTGGGCCTTAGTGATATCGAGTTTGACACCCCTGATTTAGGTGTTCCCGGCGCCAGAGCCCTGGTGTAGTGCATGTTTACTGAATTACATGGGTTACTGACACACCTCAATGGAACACAGCTATCATTACATTTTATTAGTTGCACCTGCTATCCTGCAATGACAGAAATACAGTATCTGCAAGAGTTGCATACCAAGAGTACAGCGTTCCACCATGCAGGCACGATCATTGCATATATTTAGATTTAAAGAATCAATAAAATTTAAATTAGTTATTTCTTTTTTTGGGATTGACGTAACTTGGCAACTGTTATTTATATGATATATAACATGTTGAGCTTTAGCTTTCGACAAAGGCTATCTGTGTCTCCCTGTTTCCGGTCTAAGCTAAGCTAACCCACTGCTGGTTGTGGCTTCATCCATAACGGACCGACATGAGAGTGGTATCCATCTTATTTAATTCTCTGCAAGAAAGTCAATAAGCGTATCATCTCTATTTGAGCGAATGAGGCCAATGGTGTTGCTAGAAGGACAAAAAATGATGAAGGAGCTAACCAGATTTGATACTAAAGAAAAGCTACTGCATCAATACAGGGGTCTAAACACTAACACAACAAAACTCTGCAGTGACACTGTTGCTGCAAATGTACAAAAGCTACAGTTACTTGTTGCTTCTGTTGTTGTTTCACCTTAAAGGGATGGTTCGGAGTAATTTCAGGTCTACAAACTACAACACCGAAAAGAGATACAACAAAAATATTTATTAATTCAATGATTAAATAAGGTAGTGTCTCCAAACTTACCTCAATTATAGCTTGTCTCCTGCTAGTTGTACTACAGCACTTACTTTTAAAAAATAAGTTAAATTAATAAATATTTTTGTTGTATCTCTTTTCGGTGTTGTAGTTTATAGACGGTCCCTAAGCACTCGTCTTACTGCCGGTAGCGGTAGCAGCAGAGAGTAGAAGCCATCAGGCAAGTGTTATTTAAATAAACTTGTCGAGTTGGCTCGAGGTCATGGTGCAAAGGACCCTAGGATGAAATTACTCCGAACCATCCCTTTAAGGATTTACTACAGTGACATGACGCTGTTGACTTTGCAGCTCTGCCTTTTGCCCTCCTGCTTTTCCATTCTGTGTGTTTATGTACCAGTTCAATTATGTGCGTGCGTGTCTCCCAGGGGTGTGTCGTTGCTGTATCATGGTGTGGTCGATAAGCGAATCTGCCCGTGTGACACAACAGATTACTGCTTCCTGGTCTCAGCCCAGAGAAAAGACTGTGAGAGGGCTCGGGAGAAATGGCAGCTCTACTCTGCTGCTCTAATTCTAGCCGACAGAAATTTCCTTCACTTGCTTTAAAGTTCTGTCTCCATTATTAATGATCTGCTCCAGATTATTTTCTCTTGTGATTAGATAAAGGAACATTTGTAAACATGAATTGTTGCTGCACAGTAACAGAAGATGAGTCTCAGTAAAAGGGAGGATCCAGGGCCTTGCTCAAAGACACAGCTGAACAAATGTTTGGATTCAGAATTCAGAAGAATTTCAGTCTTGGTATTACTTGATCTCAGTGCTGCATTTGATACGGTCGACCATGACATATTACTAGACTGATTGGAAAACTGGGTTGGCATTTCTGGCTCAGTACTAAAGTGGTTTGAGTCTTATTTAAAGAATAGGGACTACTTTGTGTCTATAGGGTTTATAAGACTGAGTACAAATATGACGTATGGAGTTCCCCAAGGCCCGTTTCTGGGCCTTCTCCTGTTTAACATCTACATGTTTCCACTGGCTCAAATTATGGAAAACAATAAAATAAGTTACCATAGTTATGCGGATGACACACAAATTTATATAACCTTATCTCCAGGGGACTATAGTCCAATACAACATCTGACTAAGTGCATCGAACAAATTAATGACTGATGCCAGAACTTTTTAAATTAAATACAAAAACTGAGGTGGTTGTTTTTGGAGCAAAGGAGGAACGATTAAAAGTCAGCACTTCAAACAATAATGTTAAAACAACAGACAACTGGTGTAATCATGGACTCAGACCTGAATTTTAACAGCCACATTAAGACAATTACAAAGTCAGCCTATTACCACCTTAAAATATTTCAGGGTTAAAGGACTATGTCTCAGCAGGATCTGGAAAACTTATCCATGTTTTTATCTTCAGTAGACTTGACTACTGTAACGGTGTCTTCACAGGTCTCCCCAAAATCAATCAGACAGCTGCAGCTGATTCAGAACGCTGCTGCTCGAGTCTACACTCAAGCACCGCAAAGGGACTACATCACTCCAGTTCTGAAGTCTCTACACTGGCTTCCAGTGCCTCAAAGAATTGGATTTCCAAAATACTTTGCTGGTTTATAAATCACTAAACGAGTTTAAATAAAATACATTTCTGATCTATGTATCACCATGAACCCACCCAGACCTCTTCCAGGTCGCCTGGGACAGGCCTGTTGTTAAACCCCAGAGTCAGAACTAAATAGGGGAAGCAGCGCTTAGCTTTATGCTCCACAAATCTGGGAACAAACTCTCAGAAAACTGCAGTGTCTGCTGCAACTCTCAGTTCTTTAAATCAAGGCTGAAGCCCTACTGATAAAGGTTTTCTTTAAATAAGCATTGTTGACACTACAACAATCTATATAAACATATAAAGAGAAATTCCTAAAACAAATATTAGAATTGAATTTATGATTATTCTGGCAGATATTCTTGCAGTAAACGACATATTCTGATTATTTCTCTGATGCAGGCATGACAATAGTTGACAGAAGAGACAGACGCTGGGCTGGTCAAAAGTAATGAGGTAATTCAACTACTCAGCAGAAGGCCTAAATTAGCAAGAAGTCTATAAACGCTTCCTGAGAGCGAGTTCTGACTATTTAGAGACAGACTGCAGAAGAAATAAAATAGCTAAGAACACGTCTCTGGACCAGAGATTTTTGTCTTAGTGGGCTGTACCTGGTTTTGCAAGGTCACCAGAGTAACTGGGCTATGTGACTAATTACTGAAATGATAAGAGTATACAAAGAAAAAACTTCTGCAACTATGGGAATGAAACCTCAAACCATGCGTAAGTGCATTTGGACCCATAGTGGGTGAGATGGTTAGAAATAGGACTGACAAGGAGAGATGTCTGCCATATTGGTCATAAATATTTGGCTTTCCACAAAATGGATCATTGAGTCCAGGAAAGTTAAGATTGAATTTATGATTACGAGTGACATTCTCTTGCAGAAACGGACATATCGCTGATTATTTCTCTCTGATGCAGGCATTACAATAGTTGACAGAAGAGACAGACGTTGGGCTGGTCAAAAGTTAGTCGAAGTAATTCAACTAATTTAGGCAGAAGGCCTAAAGAAAAAAATAGTCTATAAACACTCTGAGCTGAGTTCTTGACTATTTAGGACAGATTGCAGAAGAAATAAAATAGTTTAAGAACACGGTTCTGGACTATTGAGATTTTTGTCTGTACACTGGTTTTGCAAGGTTTGGCCGAAGAAAGAACTAAGCTTTGCGGTGATCACACTACACGAAAAATGATAAGAGTATACTAAAGGAAAACTTCTGTAACTATGGGAATGAAACCTCAAAACCATGTACTCATCTGACCCATAGTGGGTGAGAGATAATAGTAAAGTATGTAACTGACTGCTTGAGATATCTGTCATATTGGTCAAAAGCTTTGGCTTTCCAAAACTGACTACCGATCCAGTAGTTATTTTATCTGCTTTTATATATTTAACTGTTTTAACTGCTCTTCAATGTTTAATTTCTTATACTGCACTGTAACTTTTTTCTTTTTTCTCATATTTTATCTGTTTTTTATTTTTTAATCTGTTTTCATGTAAATCTGTTTTTAATTTTTTAATCTGTTTTCATGTAAAGCACTTTGAATTGCCCTGTTGCTGAAATGTGCTATACAAATAAAGCTGCCTTGCCTTGCCTTCACAGCACACCTTCTGCAACCGATATGATCATTTGATCTTTCCCCCCTCTTGAATTAAATGTGCCAGTTAGGCATTGCACTGATGCTCTCTTGTCTGTCTATGCCAGAAAAGGCCTTTATCTGTGTGTGCAGGTCAGAAATCCCTCAATGTGGCTGATGTTGCAAGGTGACCATATAACCTTTTCAATCCTAATGAGAGGTGACATTATGTTCCTGGATCTGGATGAGACACGTTTAGCTGTGGCAGCTAACCAGAGCCAAAGCCTGAGCTTATCTACTGTACTATATGTTAGAGTGTACAGTACAGGTGTAGAGTTGGTGCATTGATTGGAACACAACAGTCTCTAGTGGTAAAACAGAAACAGTGCATGAAAAAGCTATTTCCTGCATGTGCTTGGCATTTTAAACATCAATGAATTATGAAATCACAATCCACTGGATTAAAACTGGCAGAAAAAGGAATAAACTAACGCTTGATCTACAATTCTTGCATAAACTAACGCTTGATCTACAATACTTGCTCTTTCCTCCCTCCAAAATAGCTACACTGCCGTTAATCGACCACGCAACAAATAAAGCTAATCCTCAAAAGGAAAACACTGAAAATACAGCCTGACGTTATAAACATTAAACAGAGACATGAACACAAAGAAAAGGCGATAGGAACAAGCTGAATTAAAAGGCAACTATATTTAGCGATACACAAACACACACACATAAAGTAAAAAGACATTTTTAAGATCCACAGTGAAGTTACATCTGTGGAGTGAGCTAATCTCCTGTGAAAAGCAGGGAGGGGATGTGACTGCCATCAAGAAGCAGAATGTCAAAAATGACAAAAAGGAGTGATTTTATTACTGCATGAATATGTAACTGACTACATTTGAACCACACAGATTACAGCTCCTGTTATCAGTGATAAGTGAAGAGGATTTCAAATGTTATGTGAATAAAACTGCCTGTGTGGAGGCTTGATGACAGCCGATGATTTGTTTGTTACTTCACATGATCTTTAGAGCAGAAAATCTACCACAAGACTGAAACTCAGTCAGCGCCATCCATTCTGCAGGATCCTCGTCTCATCAGGGAGTAATAAGGCTCCTCTGTATTTAAACACTGACTAATATCCACTGTCAGCTTGTGTAATAATACAGTAAATCATCAAGAGGAACAGGCACAGCCTTCCAGCGAGGCATCTGCCTGCTGACGCACTGTTGACAGGTCCGTGGAGGTGGTGGGGGAAGGGCAGTGTGGCGGGGGATGATCAATGGCTTGTCAACAGAGCGTTGAGGTGCTCGGGTGGGGGATGGAGGACCTGTTGGGATGCCCTATGGGATCAGAGAAGCATAACAAACCAAAACTAGGACAGGTCGATAGTGAATAAGTCTGTCAGCAGCAACGAATCCCCTGAAACAGGAGAGGCTTCATTAGAGGCCAAACGGAATGACTGTTTTCAGAATGGAGGAGGAAAAAAAACACGCAAATTCTAATTACGATGGACGTAGCATGTTGCATGACACCAGCACAGGGCGCTCAGTGTGCAATGTGAGAGCTGCTTCATCTCCAGATGGCAGTCAGAGTCGCCAGCGAGCAGTGGCGTGCGTTTTCCCAGAGCTTATACAGCCTCACCCTCTCCACCTTTGCAACCATGGCAACGCCGAGAAAAAGGTCCTGCTGAGGATGCTGTGCTGTCCTTAGGGAGGAGCTGCGCTGCCTGGGTGACAGCACATTTGCCTTGTGTGCCCTTTCCTGCGTGCAAGTTTAAATGGTCAGCGACCTTGCATTGAGTTTCTTTCTTTAATTGTCTTTCATTTGATTTAGTTTTACCTTGTTTTATGATAAAAGGTATTAAGTTTGTTTTTATTTACCTGTAAATAGCTTTTATTATTTTGGTTACATTTTTGTTGCCCTGTGTGAGGTACTTTGTAATGTGGTTTTTGAAAGTGCTCTTAAAAATAAACACTATTGCCTGTTGTATTAAGGCCCAAATTTGTTATTAAGTGTAAGCATAAGACCTTACAGCTGTTATCATCAATTTGTCTACATTGACAATGCATCAAATGAGAAGAGATGAGAATTACTGCATCACAAACTCTGCAGTTCCCCTCAGCTCTACAGAGCGTTTCAGTATCCCTCAGCTCACTGTTTAGGTTTACGGGCCCACAACTTTACTGTTTTGGTTCACTCTCACCACTTTGATTACATTGTGCTACCTGCTTAGCACCAAACAGGACATAGACAAAGTAAGCGACCAGTTGGTGAACATAGTGAAGCATTTAGCAGCTAAAGAGACAGATATTTAAGAACTGACCATTTATGTTTTTGCTTAATGAGGTAACAGTACATGGTCATACACAATTTTCCATGATCAAGTAACATGTTTTTACCATATCTTTGCATGTGCCATTGTCAGATAAAACAGCAGGTAAAACCTGATCACAACACCTCACTTACGACTGTCACGTTCATTTTTGGATGAGTGCAGCGAGTAACTAAGCCAGTGGCGGCCATAAGTTAGCAGTCGTCACCTGAAGCATACACAGTTAGTTCGGCCACAGAGATAATGAGGACAGCCTATCACAGCTCGCTGCTGTCTTCTTCTTTTTTTATCTGGCTGCTCTTGTTGAGCTCCGTCTGGCTGATTTATCTGAGCTTCCGGACCTCAAAGGAAGCACAGATCTGGAGTATCTGTGAGTAGAAGGCACTGTGTGTGTGTGTGTGTGTGTGTGTGTGTGTGTGTGTGTGTGTGTGTGTGTGTGTGTGTGTGTGTGTGTGTGTGTGTGTGTGTGTGTGTGTGTGTGTGTGTGTGTGTGTGTGTGTGTGTGTCAGCCCTTGGCAGTAGTATCTGAATAATATTTTACACTTAAATCACACAGGGTAATTTATGATTCATTCCTTTTGAACTCCAGTTTCCTGCGATTCAAAACAGGATAACAGTTATGCAGATGGGGAATTTATGGACATTGATTCATCGAAGGGCATTACCTCCTTTGAATCTCTGATTGTAAGGACTAATCATTTTCATTAAAATGTTATATGTATATCGCATTCCATTGTATTTTTTATGTTTATTGGGTTGTCTTATTTTATTGGTATTGGCTACTATTATGTGCACAGATTTGTTATTTTATCAGTTCTTTAATAATGTCCTGTAAGGGGGTTGTATTATTGCATGTATGTGTTGAGAAAGTTAATAACAAATACTTGAAAGTTGAAGTATTTCATTGAGAACCTGGATGAATAATTACGCCTGTAGAGTCACATGTCCTGTGAGACACAAAACAGAGAGAAATGCTTACATTTTCTCTGCTTTTTTCTCTGCATAAAGAAAAAGTCAATACAGGCCGGGTCATAAAAGTGTCCCAGGGCTTCAGTCTGAATGTAAAATATCAGCGTTTCTTCACCTTACAACAACAATGAATTAAGGACCCTTGGGTGTTGGTTTCTATTTGCAGTAAATGGTACTGACGAGGGAAAAGAACTACTGCAGATGTCTCCCTAGGTGACTCGACCACAAAACACTGATGATGACACACAGAGTGCAAAAATAATTAGTCAATCCTACAACACACACACAGGGGCAATGAATGCTGCAGTACACAAATTAAGCAGTTTTAACAAAAAATCTAATTATTTCCATTTTTTCCGATCTGGAACTGAAGGATTTTAGTCAAAGGCTGAACAATCGTGCAGGTAAATATTTGGATAAATTTCAATTAAATTAATGACATTTCCAAGTCAATTTGTGCCCCTTTCCTCTGCAAAATAAATGGAAACAAGGATAGCCATTACAACTTTTTTCTCAGGGAGGAGGGGGGTGGAAATAGCACTCCTTGAAATGGTCTCCTCATCTCCTGAGGCTAAAGGCAATTTCATGCTCTAGCACGACTCAGCGGGACATCAGGACTAAAGGTGACCTCAAGGTTAACGTTGCAAACATAATAAATATGTTGGAAATCCAGCAGCACAACAACCTCCTGGTCACACTCCTAAAATCCAATCCTAAGGTTTAAATGCTAGAGAAAATCATGAATTTGTATCTCATATAATGAACATAGAGGCTCTTAAAAAAAATAGGGGAAACATGGCGAGCACTGTGTCCAGCCTAGGTGTTGTTGTTGACAGCCCAAGCAGTGTCAGTGTTCGGCCTGTTGCCAACCTTATCACTTAGTTCTTGATGTGACAGACATCAATAATTCAGAGGTTCAGCTATTTAAAGATAAAAGGCCAGTCAGGCACACTGTTTGCTGTAGGTTTGAACTAGTGTCATCTGCAAACAAGCAAAACACACGTATTAAGTTAACAAGTCACTTCATAAGGCCTTAATAATAGAGGCAGAGAGTATACCATTTTTCAAACCAAATACTAAAGCAGCTGTGTTCACTTGTTGGTTTCTCATCTTTGGTTCAACGGGGGCTAATCAGTGAATATCTGCCTCTGAGTTGTTTAGTTAGGGAAAAACAACTATACAAAGAAACCAGAAACAACCATCATGATGAAGGCAAGATAGCCAAAAAGGTTTGTAGAATAAAGCATTGTCAGTTGGAGAGGAGTTCTGCAATATGTTTCATTTTGATAAACCTTTAACTATTTGTATTTGCTGTTCTGCATTTTGCTGTGTGTACATTCTTAGATAAATAAACTGTTGGAAATACAACCTGCACAACTCAAAGTGGTATAAAGTTCTACAAATACTATATGTCCATCCAGTAGACAAAAGCAAAGCCTTATTTTCATTAGGCACATCTAATAGTTATGAGGCTAAAAGTGTAAATTATAGGCTTCTTATTAAGGCTATCTTATATGAGGGATCCTAATTCAATTGTATGTCACTTGAAGATATATGTTTGAACAATAATAATGGCAGTGATGTACCTACAACAACATGACCAAACATAATGGACCAAACCAAATCAGCGTATTCACGTCCTCTCATTGTTGCTGCATTTTGAGTAGCTCCAAACTGGATAAGATTCCTATCCAAAAAAAAGTGCAATTTATCTTTAAAAATACAAACTGAATAACTAGCAGTAACAGGTCAAACTGTACTGAAGCTGGTGTTTGGTCTTGAAGACAATTTCACAACTCTTCCCCTCTGACTAAATTTTGATTTTCTGGCTCTAGTGCATTAACTGCCAAGATGGTGACCAGCACAAAAACTCAAATCAAAGCTCTAAAATCATCAATTCAAAACACTGGGGGTGACATAACAGACTACATCCATGTTTTGCCACAGTCTATGACTGAATGAATTTGCTTTGCAATTTCAGCACCACAGACAGTGCCAGAGGAAAGCGCAGGCTCTCCCTACAGACACACAAAATCTACAGAGAATTACATCATCCTAATCTGTTAGACACATGTCAATGAGGTGGATGCTCTGAAAAAAAAACAGAGAGCATTTATCACCCTTGATTTCATATTTGACAAAAAGGCACACAGGTACCAGGCCAGCTCACAGGCTCTATTATCCAACAGAATCTGAAGACAGCTTGACAAAACAAAACAAAAACATTATAATGCCAAACCAAACACAAAAAAACAAATTCTAGCAAGAGTTAAGATGCCATAGAATAAAGAACAACCTTTTACAACTTTCCAGGGATATACTCTTGGCCTATGACTGTGTGTGTGTTTATACTGTATATGCATGTCTGTCTGAGTGTGTATCCAATCTAAACTAAACATCTGGAGATTTTTCATAAGGGAGGGCTATGTTGGCTAATAAAGTAAAAGTGGCTTACATCTTCATCCTCCCTCGAGCATTTCTTGCGGTACTGGATGTGAGGTCTGCCATCGGCGAGTTGCTGAGGGGTCTTCGCTGCGTTGTCCTCGTCTGCAACCTGCCCACCGAGAAGGTGACTGGCCTCAGGTGGGTGCGGAAAGGAATTGGCCGTATTAATCTTCCCGGTGAATCTCTGATACAGCAAAGCCATATTATAGGTCATGTCCAGATAAAACAACTTACAGCATGTCAGAGCTACAGACGAGTCTCGCCTGAGTCGGTTTTTATTGGGCAGATCTATTGGTTTTCTGTGCGCTTCGAGGAGAACCGATGGCAGGCAGCCAGTTTTCACATCCGGGATGGAGCAAAAAAGATAAGGCGAGATACCGACCTAGTAAATAAGTGGCTAGTGAACGACTCGCAGTCTGAAGTGATAGACCGAAATAAAGCCGATGTCCTTTTAGCTATGTCCAGGCGCACGGCAGACTGGTGGGCTGAAGGTGTCAATAGTTGCTCTCATCAGTATTCACAACACGTTGTCTCCCCTCTTCAGTTTCCTGATGCCTCCTTACAGCGAGACAGCAGGCGGATGCGCTGAGTTTCCGATCAGATATTCGATCCCAATCAGACTCCGGGTGATTGTACACAAAATAAAAGAACAAAAGATGAATGTTTCGACACTTTCGGCTCTGTTTTTGGCAGACCGTCCTCACGCATGAAGGACGCACAGAGCCCGGCGGTACTCTCCGCAGATGCGCTCTGCATAAGAAGTGACTAGCACTGAGAGATCAGTTACTGTCACTGCACTTCTCTGGCTGCTGTTTTACGCACAAACATGCTCAGGGACTGCGCGAGTTTCATCTGAATGTACCTTCATTTAAAACCTCTGATTATCAAGTCGCACTCATTTATGATTTCATGAACGGGGTCATAACATCTTCACCCAAATAAATGTATTTAGTCCCAGGACGGAGCTCGAGTGCCTCTCTGTGGCACACTAGATTAGAGCAGGCTGACCACACACCTACAGGTGTAACGACAACAAATATTCCTGTTTTTGCTCGTTTTCTCAGAAGCGTAGGCCTACAAATCCAGTGAGTTTTGAAAAGCTAAAGTCGAGATCAATGAATCTATACATTTTTTTTCCATTTTCCAGAAACCAGAAAGTCACATGCAGCAATTATCACCGGTGTCCTGGAACAAAAAAAGAAAAGAAAATTCCCTCCCCTGCAGCATATTCAAGTCTTATAAATACTTTCCTTAACATCCCATGAAATTGTCTCTCCCCTAATGTATGCAGTTTACCTCCTTCTATGATATTTTCTTCAGTCAGTCCACATCCACAAGTGTTATTCAGCTCATACACTACATTTAATGCTTGAAATGCTCACAGAGGCCAATGCAGCTCTCTGGGTAATGCAGAATATTGGCTTATATGTGGTGGAGGGAGGGAAAGGCTCTTGAGTAAAAGTGTTAAAATCTCTGTCATCCCTGTCATGAATCCCCTCAGCCTCTCACTGTGACAGCTCAAACTCTCATTCCAGCGGGGCCGAGCCCCATTTCTGGGAAATGGGTCATCTTCACACGGGTACAACTTCAAAACAGCGCTAAAGCACGTTTTGCATCTCCCATTAAGTGAAATTAAGTTCATTTTGGTAAACTTTTGTAAAGTGTACTCAAAGCGGACTGACTAGAACAGCAGATATGAAAATCTTCTATATTCAACTTTGAACAAAGAGCAAGTTTCAGTTAATTATTTTTTTTAACAAATGGTGAGTCATCTCCAGCTCTGAAAAGAACTGCTGGAGGCTCATTGATTCATGGCTTGAATTATAAACGTAACCTCTTAAATAGGATCTGTTTCTAGAATACATAATATTGATTTCAAAGGTTTGGGCATTCATTTAAAAACAAGAGCACATAGGACATTACTGCCTTTTTATAACTATAGTCCGTATCCCTCCCTTTCTCTTCACTTTAAATCAATTGTCCTTTCACTTTGAGTATGATTCATAATTAACTGAATCACAACTTCCTTTAAAACTTCTGCATGCTTTTTAATTGCAGCAGAGATGTACGATGTTGGGCTAAACATCTGCCTTATCTTACACAGTGGCTTGCCTTGGTCCCTGTCATCATTTGTTTCTCTAGTTCATAAATTCCTTTCCTGGGTCTGCGCACACCTGGGGAAATAGGTCTGAGTCACTTGACATCCATCCCAGTCTCTCTGATAGATGTCTTCCAATCCCCCTCACTGTGTTGGAGAGCTATTGTGAACTGCCTGGCTGCTTTAACGCTCCCCTCAGGACCGTGCCGGGAGCCATGGGCTCAGTTTGACTCCCATATCGTCTCCTCACAGTACAGCAGCTGACTGGAGCTTCGCTGTCCCCGCTCTCACAAAAATCACTGCAGTCAAGTTCTGCGTTATTAGAGGCGTGTGGAGAGGCATATCATAACGGACATAATTATGATAGCTGCAGCATACCTAATACCTCTGCGGGTAGCTAATGGCACTGTTGGAGCTAGTAGGAGCTAAAAGTTACTAAAGTAACTTACAGTATATTTCAAGCTCATAACAGATGCATTTTAATCATAATGACATAATGCACTTCTGAGCACTTTATGATGCTGTGAGTTAGGGCTTTATGGGGCTCAATAAACTCCCCTGGGTGAGTTTGCTTTTGATTTCAGTTTTGGATTTATTACACAAAAGTTACCACATAATTTATCTGAAAATGCACAAGTGCTAAAAGCTAAAAGAATAGTGCCTACAGTACATGCTCCACAGGGTGCTGGAACACTCTGAGGACTGCAGGGAAAATCATACCACTGTGTAAAAGATACAGTCACTCTAGTTTTGTTAGCAAGTTTTTTAGCATGGGAAAAAAAAAAAGTAAAACGTGTTATATTGTAACAAATAATAATTTTTAATGTTCTGTTATTTTCTGTTTTAGCTATAAGAGTTACTGTCACACCTTAAGAAAATTGCATGAAGCATGTTGCTTCAGTTTTGTTTTTTGTGTGTTTGTGTAGCCTGTCCTCTTTCCAGGTGACATGGTGGAGAGGAGGTTGTGTGGCTCACGCTCTAGATGTTTGGCAACACCTGGAAGAAGCTTGACGTCAGTTGCTCTTCCTGAGGTTTCTTCCATTTTTTTACCCCGTTAAAGCGGTTTGTTTGGAGCGTTTTCCTTAGCCAAATGAATGTCGTATGATGTACAGACTGTTATGCCCTCTGAGGCAAATTTGTAATATATAAATGAAAATGGACTGGACTTGTGTTAAAGGCATACTATGCAAGAGTTGTACCTTAACATAACAGCTTTGAAGTAATTTTGATGGTAAACAAACTCATAATAGGGCGAATCATCCCGATAGCAAAGCAGGGGGGGACGCCTGCAAAAACCTGCAAAACCAACAATGCAGGTTTGAGAGGTGGCGCCCCGCCAAATCTCGCGAGAATCATGACTTACCTTACGGCACAACGTCACATACAGTACATCAACAACATATAAGAAGCAGCCTTTATGTAAGACACTAGCACGCATTTCAGACGTGAATCATGAAAGAGTCAACGAAGAAAACAATGAAAGCGCGGTCGGAAGAGTCAAGGAAAAGAAAACGTCTTTCACTCGTTGGCGAGAGCTAAAAAGCAGCAACGGTAACGTTAAATACAAGTAATCCACAGCGACTCTAGGGGTCGCTGTGGATGGAAATTGCATAGTATGCCTTTAAGCCCATTTATAGTATTTCCTTATTCAAAACAATGTAAAACCGAGTTAACTGGGGTGAAGAGCTTGAGGCTCAGTGTCACACATGATTCATAATATACAGTGAATACACCCATGCTAAAGTTGACTAAAAAGAGGAATAAAAAATCATCTTTTGGAAAAATCCAACCTTTAAGGACACCAATTTTCTTTGTGAATGAATAATGTATCATAAATAAATAAATGTTCTTCCTTAAAATACAGGGGGCATAAGTAAGTACATCCCTATGTCAAATTCCCATACAGGCAGGCAGATTTTTATTTTTAAAGGCCAATTATTTCATGAATCCAGGACAATATGCATCCTGATAAAGTTCCCTTGGCCTTTGGAATTAAAATAGCCCCACAACATCACATCAGAACATTTATTTATTTACGGCATTAAGATCAATTTCCAAAAGATGATTTTTTATTCCTCTTTTTAGTCAACTTTAGCATGAATGTATTCACTTATGCTGAGCACTGTATATATATATATATATATATATATATATATATATACATATACATACTATGGCATGCCATTTAGGAAATTATTATATATATGTGAAGTTTGAATATATTGAATGAATCTTATTCTGAATATATTGAATGAAAGTCTGAATATATTGAATTAAAGGCGTGTTGATGTTGATGAAAGCCTGATGAAAGGGACCTGCCTGACCAAAGAGGTTCATTTCATTCGTCTTACATGATTAAAAAGTGAAAACGTCTTCATTGGGAGAACGGTCCTGGATACGATTACCGTTACCAGTGTTTTGGCCCGTACATGCATTTGCCAGTGTGTTAATAATCAGACACTAGATTTCTTGCTGATTCGCTCATGGTGTCACACTTCGGGAAGGATTCATCACAACGAAAACACAAGATGGTGGCAGACAATGCCGTCAGATTCCATTTCAACTTTCAATTGAAATTGAACTTTCAATATATTCAGACTTTCATTTATATATATATGTATATATATATATATATATATATATTCAAGGTTCATTCAATATATTCAGACATTAATTCAATATATTCAGTTCTCTATATTTTTAGATTTCCATTCAATATATTCAGACTTTCATTTATATATATATTCAAGGTTCATTCAATATATTCAAGGTTCATTCAATATATTCAGACTTCCATTCAATATATTCATACATTCATTCAATATATTCAAGGTTCATTCAATATATTCAAGGTTCATTCAATATATTCAGACTTCCATTCAATATATTCAAACTTTACATATATATATATAATAATTTCCTAAACAGCATGCCATAATAATAATAATAATAATATATATATATATATATATAAATAAAATGTAATGCACTTGTGATGCACACATTAATGTTAACCACAGGCTAACAGGTTTTCACCAGCCTGCCATACACTGCAACAAAATGACTCAAAAATGAATTCAATGGAAGAGCAAACAGATCAATCAATCAATGTCTGGTGGATGTGCATTAATATCTAATTTCCTCTGAACATCACTCAGCTGTATAAGGAAATTACTGCGCCTCTCTACATGCATGTCACAGAATGGATTTATTTACAGCCCACCATAATCACATAATTTTACACCATTTTCTATTTGGTATTAGCCAGACACTAATGATTTCCCTTGATCTTGTACTGAGCCAACCACAGCAAAAGGCTTTTTTTTAAATTTTTTATCATCCTGCTGCCTGGTTCGGATTACATGCCCCTGCTTTGCTGTCCAGTGGACACTATAGTGGCTACATTTAATCTTAAAGCTTGCCTCAAGACAGCATGGGCCGTAGTTTATTATCACGTTGATTCAAAGTCATCATAAATTCAATTTAACGGAGTTGCAGACCTATACATCAAATTGGTTCAATTATCAGAAGAACCAGCGTTCAAGCAGAGATTACACATCATAAATTATCAAACTAGTTCTAGAATACAGAATATTAAAAAAGTGTGACGGGAAAGACTTTTGTCATTTATATTCAACCACTTGCAAAACATCTGCAGCACATATTTGTAATGCAAACACACTGTTTTTACAACTGTTCAAAACATATTCAAAATAGAACAATTTGTTCATTTCTGCAGCAACCATATTGAAATATATAGAAAATCTTTGCAGAATATGTACAATAGAATGAAATAATAATCATTCCAAACACCGCTGATTGCAATTTTAGCTGAAAAAGAAGACATAGCCTAATGTGATGTTGATGAGAACTTGTGGCCAAATGCAGAGAGAGGGAGGACTAGATCCCTCACAGCACAGTATAGTTTGATTGATTATATCCTACTATACATATTGTTGAGTTGTTTTGTTTTTAATTACTTTAAAAAATCTTAGCGCCCAATTGCCGTAGACTACTTTGCGTCAAAAATCTCAGTCATACTGTAACTCAGTGACATTCGAACACACATACACAATACATGTACTTTTTTAGATTCAGCGTGACTTACCCTTCCCGAGGATATTATCTCAGATGTCCATTGCTGAATAAACGTCTTAAAAATCCACTTAGAAATCAAAACAAAAAGACACTGCAGAACTTCCCTGAGCTTGCTATTAGCTTATTCGGCATACTTTTAATGGTGCAAATTTGCCAAAATGAAAAACAAATGCAAAAAAGCTGGACTCAACTTGTAGCCCACCTGTCTCTCATCCGAGGCAGCATTGTACTTCCTGTTTCAAGATACCCCAAATTATGGGAAATGTCATTCCAAATTCTAGAGCATGATTATCCCTCAAATAGTATTAAGACAAGTAATAATAATAGGAGTGACAAAATGCATTAGCATTAACTTTCTTTTATGTTGCACTTGGGGGACTTTGAAAACCCCTGCTCTAGATAGTTAGATAAATAAATACAGTAGTTAGACAGACAGACAGACATACAGATAGACAGATGCCATCAAAGTGGATGAATGAAAACTGAACAGAACAAAAGTCGGCATTAAACGTATGTGTGTCACACAACGGATTTCCAATTAGGATCACACTGTTATATTGAACATGTTCAGAAATTATACCCATTGCTCCCAGGGTAGAAACATCTCCCTCTGTCAGTGTTAATCAAAATTTATTATAATACTATTATGTCTCGATGAAGGCCAAAGTCAATAGGACTCTGCAGTGGAATACGTTATCGTTGAATTACACCCGAACACTACATTACAACTCTTTTCTCATTTGGGGCCATGTAACAGCCGTGAATTCAATTACTGTGTCTTGCAAGTCACAACACTTTATTACAATTGTGGCCC
The DNA here is from genome assembly GCF_031162955.1 of Sander vitreus. Taxonomy (NCBI): domain Eukaryota; kingdom Metazoa; phylum Chordata; class Actinopteri; order Perciformes; family Percidae; genus Sander; species Sander vitreus. Next base: position 12,315,654 of record NC_135866.1, read on the forward strand.
GCTGCACAAAATCTGAAAACCTCCACAAATCACTGAGTAAGTCGCTGAATTCAGTTCGGTTCATATTAACTTGATAATATGGTATAAAAATCAGCATAAACACGTACTGAGTCTCATGTAGATTCCACAATTCATGCATAATTTTCAGGAAAATCACATTCACATGATATATATATATATATATATATATATATATATATATATATATATATGATAATATTCTAATAAGTGCTCATTTCTAAACAAAATTTTTACTGAGCCGTGTGTAAAATTCAACTATGTTAACTACTTTCCAGCACTAAAACCAGCAAAGCATATTGCCTGTTGGAACTGCCATATTATTATCATCTGCGGAGAATAAGGTCTGAATCTTCCAGTGTATTACGGATGAATGGAAGCTATGTACTGAGCCCAAATTGAAATGGCAGCAGATAAGTCAAAGAGGAAATGGAGTTTAATACTATGATGTTGTAGAATAGATTTGAGGGGAGCAGCAGACTACAGTCGTGGATTGTAACTGCAGCAGATGATGAGGAGGAGAAGAGGAAGATACAGAGCAGAGAAATCAAACAAGAGTGCATGTCACTAAGAATTTATCTTTACATGTGTGTTTGTGTGTGGATAGATAGTGTGTGTAGCAAAACCCAGGGATGAAAAGGGGTTGCGATAAATGAAATGAGGGAGATTATCACATGAGTAGTGTGAAACATGACCTAAACTACCCTGCTTATCCCGCTTTCTTTTTCTTCAGATATTGGTTGCATGATTTTTCTGGTGCTACAAATTATACCATAACATCCCTTTGGTCATTTAAAACTGTGATAAGCTCTTCATTTTTGCCGTCATTGGGCAAACATTTCATAATAATCATAATCAATAATAAGTGTTCTAAGAGAAAACTAGACTTCTGCATCTCCTATTGGCTCTGTATTTAGGCTTCAGAAAATCTAGCCGTCACAGAAGATTTTGATCAATCCCAGGTCATTTCAGAGAAAAAGAGCGTTCCTATTTGCTTTTCTGTGCATGCTGTCTGTGCAACAAAGAGGGAAGAAGAGAGCTGCAGGAAGAGGTCCCACCCTACTTCAAATTTTGACGTTTGTTTTGCATTCTACCCACTGCAGCTTTAATATTCCATATGTCTCTAATTACATGCATTCTTAGACATCTCTACCTAGTCTCGCTTTGCCAGTCCTTCCTCCACAGCGCTGCGGAGGAGAGTCTAGCTAGTCCACACAACATTCCACGATGGGAGAAAAACATTCTCTGGTTTACTGGCATTTCTTTAAACCAATCACAATTGTCTTGGGCGGTACTTACACAGACGGACACAATGATGGTGTCTCTGCAAAATAGCCTCAGGAAGGAACTTATTTTTGCCGAACATGAGTATGTTCAAAAGTTGTTTTAGTCGTGCAACAGAAAACTCCGATTCGACAGATAGTCTAGCTAGCTGTCTGGATTTACCCTGCAGAGATCTAAGGAGCAGTTAACCATAGTCCTCATAAGGCGTCACAGGTTTAGAATGCCAACACAAAGGAAGTGGAAGGTGTGGGACATCCGGCCTAAAAAAGAGGGACGTTCAGCAGAATTTCATGTGGCACCTGAACAATCCCGGAAGTGGAACATCGTTGATATAGACTATCTCAAACACTGAAATGTCTAAGTATTTGCATTTAGAGTATACTTAAGTGTTCCTCTGCTGGATATGGATTTAGAGATATAGACACAAACCATTCATTAATCTAACAACAACAACAACAACAACAACAACACTCTAACAATCACCATCAGATTGTCTGTTCTTACATTTTACATCAGTTTAATTGCCTGAGAACAACACAAGTTATCTACTCTTCGTCAATCTCCCTTGCAGCCTATTTGCATGCAAGAAGGAGAGCAGCATAAGGTTAGAATTTAGTCGAAGCTGAGCAATTTGCTGATCTCAAAGCCATCTGAATGATTTTCATAAAAACAAAGAGTAAACAAAATGTTTAAATTCAGAACATGCTAATGAGGAATGCAAACCAGTCATTTGAAATATCCAAATATCTCAAACAACAATGCATACGTACTTCTATCCATCTGTTCCCCACAACGACCAGCTCCCACTGAAGTCATAAGATGGCAACACAACACAAAGAATAACAATGAGCCAATAAGCATTCTCCACAAAATATGAAACCAACCCCTTCCTGCCTGTCCAGTTGTTATCAAAAACAGCCAGCAGCCTTATTGTCAGGAGCAGGAGACTCACCCATAAACACAGACATTCCCACACAGCGTGTCATGCATGCTAAAAGGGCCCCTTACCCTTCTGGAAGCAGTGCTGGTGTCTATCTTCAGCTGGGTGGCTATAAGGACAGACATGGTGAAAATTGCCACTTGCCTTCCACCCTCGCTGTGCTCACACCTTTGTGCTGTGAAGTTGAAGCTGCTGTAGGTGCCTGAGAAGTTCTTCCACCCTCCTTTCCCTCTCTCACTCCCCTCCATCTAAGGGAGAGAGGATGACCCAGGGGTCCGGGAGCCCAACCAATACGCCTTCCTCTCTCCTCACAGTATGAATCAATCACACAGACACTAGCATCGTCTCCATTGGGGTGTGTGTGTGTGTGTGTGTGTGTGTGGGGGGCACATCTCCTCCACCCAGGCTGCTCCAAATGTTACTTATCTCTCGTCCTTACTCCCTCCCTCCCTCCCTCTCTCTCCCTGGCTCACTCCTACGCTCATTCATTCCCTCTCTCACACACACTTAAACTCTCCTAACAAGACTTTTCTCAGCGAAGGAGGAGAGTTCAATAGTGTAAGTAAATTAGACATACAGACTGTATATATAAACAAAAACAAATTGTTTCTCGACATATCAGCACCAATACTGCCTGCGAGGCATTTTTTCCTTCCAGTGTGCGTGTGTGTGTGTGTGTGTGTGTGTGTGTGTGTGTGTGTATGTGTGTGTTTCCAATCTGAGTGTGTGCACACATTAACAAGAAATGAATCAATTTAGTCCTCTTTGCAGCTGGGTTTTGTGATTAAGCCCAAGTAGTATTTATGCTGCCTGTCTTCCACCACCCCTCCCACACACACACACACACACACACACACACACACACACATATACACACACACACACACACACACACACACACACACACACACACACACATCAAGCCATGTTAACAGGACAGAAGCCTGGCACAAGCTACACTGCTGCTTTATTTATGTAGTGTTTGTGTGCATTGTGTATTAAATCCCAGGGCTGAGACTGCATAAACCTGTTTATTCAAGTAAACCACAGCACAGAATCATGGGAAAGAGGGAATAAAATGGCTTTTATGAAAGTAAAAGTGGTCATATTTTTCAATGAAAATCTAAGCCCCCCTTTACTTTTTTAATCTAATCTGCTCAAGTGAATATGACAAAAACCGTAGGCAAGAAGCACCATACCTTGAGAAGACCAGCGGAGACAGCACATTTAGCAAAGCATTCATAACTCATTCAAGAGCAGTGGGTCACAAGGCTACACACAGTCAATCCCCGTTCAGATATGGACTCAGAGTCCTGAATCATGGCTTGTATTGATGCTGCTGTGAAATGAAGATGCTGAGGCGATGTGAACATTGAAGACGTAGCATATGCATTGCAGGGTCATTAAGGCACCATCACATTGCCAAACTGGGCCTCAAGTTTTACACTCCACAGCTACGGAGGCTGGTATCTAATTTAAAATGTTTGAGCAAAATGTGTACTATTCTTCATGTTTTATACCCAGTGGTGGGAACTGGTTGGAGGTTTCACAGCGCTTCATAAATACCTATATTCAAAGTCAGCTGAATTTTTTGACCGTGACTCATGGACTCGTTTAAAACTCTTCCCCCTGCAGCTACAGCAGTTTATCACTAATGACTGCCTGGCTTCAGCTCATATTTTACTTTTGATTTGCTCGCAGACACCAAACCCAAGATGACAGCAGCAGTTGATAAAGGGCTGCACTTAGTTTAAGGTAGGCAGTATAATCACAGAACAAGGGACATTACAAGTTCAAATTAAAAACACAACAGCAAAAGGGAAAAGCTGCACATTTAAATGTTTAAAAAAAAAATGTTAATCAGCAATGTAAAGCCTTACTCTTAAGGTTGATATGAGGATAAAGATTATAGCTACAGTTCATATTTGCATGCACACCACAGGAGATAAGGTTTCATCATCAGAATAGAATAATTGCTCCAGTGACTGTATCAAGGAATAATAAAGTCCTTTGAGTTATATACAAGACATGGTGGTTATAGTTATAGCCATTGCTGCTAACAGGCTGATTTCGTGCCATGGCATTTCCCCAGGGTCCTTTGAACAACCCCCTGATTGGTCATCTCCCCTATTCATTTTTGTCACATTTACAGCCATGACATACACTCTGATTATGAACATTGCTGGCTCACAGTAAGTCACTGTAATTGCAATTAGTGTAAAAGGTCAGCGCCGTTATTGCTGTAGAGCACAAAAGTGATGTGGTGTTTTATCATACTGACGAAGATTAACAGTGTACGGCTTGACTTTCTTTACTTGTTTACTTACACTCATTTACTAATTTCTTCCACCTGTCACCTCCTGCTGATTTTGCAGAAAGTGAGCTGCCATTAAAGCATTTTAAGAGCTGATGTCGAAACAAAATAATTATCAAAGTATGTGCAATCTAGCAATGGTACTGACAAATTGAAGTAGTTTATATTACAACTCAAAAATACCAATGACATTGCGCATTTTGGTTTTATTAAATCACAGATAAGAGCATGTTTAAGGGAAACACTTAAAGCACATATGGCTGTCTAGATCCAGAGAGAGAGCTGGATTTATTCCCAGATACCATAGGGATAATGAAATCATTAGTTCAGGTTTTGGCTTATCTAAAAATGGTCTACCTAACTGGTATCTACAGCTGCTGAATTAAAGTGATACATCATGATCAATAAATACCAAACAGCTCTATGTGAATGGGAAGAAGCGAATCTTCCCTAAAAGGGTATTCCTCTTGATTGTTTTTCTGTAAGCATGCAATCTTTTCAACACAGCTGGAAAAATGAGGCTTGATAACCTTATAGAACTAAGGTCTAAATGAAAGGTGCACATGTGTTTAGAAATGTGCATTAGAGTTACTTTGTGTGTGCTACTTTTCAGCATAAAAATGTATAATCTAAACTCACTTCACAACTTTACGTCCCATGTTGCCGTGAAACCTTTATGCCCTTATCCCAGCTCTGATCTTGACCTTCTGCCAGACCACAGCACCTATCCTGGCTAATGAACTCGAAGGCCCCAAGCATCCCCCACCAGTGCTCCACCCTGTGGCTCCCAAAGATTCACATTGCTGTACTTGGTATGCTTCTCAGACTAGCTCCTCTTTGAGCTCAGGAAAGGGCAGTGCTGCAAATATATGAATATAGAACACACCGCTGTTTGTCAGAATAGGAAGGAGTCCAGGAATACGTGCATATCGGGGCTATCATGTGTCTTTATCAGCGAGATGCAAGCGGCTTCTACTACAGACAGAACTTGATCAGGTCATCCGTTACATGTGAAGCTACAGATGAACCCTGCACACCGGGGAGCAATGCAAGAGCATGATTGTGTCCAGGATGAAGAGCTTGCAGTGCTCCCGGGTGGCCAGGAGCCGCACAACCTGGAAAGCTTTTATAAACATGGTTTTCATCTACAGCAAACCTTCCCTGGAGTGCCAAACCCATGGCACAGCAGTTAGTGGTGACAAATGATGGCTGTTGAATGGTGTTGTCCCTTGCTGCTGGCCGTCCCTGGTTGTTTCTCTGTCTCTGAATTTCATTTCTTTGAACAATGTGCTATTGTTCGCCACTGCATTATCACTCTCAATGCAGTCATTCGAGATGGGCGAGTAGCATGTGTGTGTATGTGCACATCAGGAAATTGAAAGTCATTTTGTAGTGCTAATAGTGGCTGTGGGCAGTAATACAAACATTTTAAGCAGGTGATTTAAAGTGCAATGGTTCAATGCATAAATACAGAGGGCTCACTAGATGAATACTGAATGCTTTTGAAAAGACATTTCGTCCGTACATATTCCTACTGCATACAAATCATTTCAGTGAAAGTTTGTCTGTACGACTCTACTCCAGGGGACCTTAACATTCAGCTCAGAGTGCCAGTAAATACTTGACACACACTTTCAAATAGCTCTGATACAGTTGCACTCAAAACTAACTTGATCAAACAGATTGAAGTTATGATCATGTTCCCTATGTGAATAATAACATGCAACATGGCCCCACAGAATAAAAACTTTTTGAAACAATACCATTGGTATCTTCGAAACAGAGCGCGCTGTCAGTGGATGCAAATGATGAAAGTCTAGAATCAGGAGAAAGGTACTGGCCTTGAATGATTCAATCTGGGCCATGTCTGAATGTGATTAAATGATGCTGAGTACCCTTTCATATACCGTATCCATATAGATGGGGGGGCATTTTCGAGTTCTCTCATTCTCAGAGCAGGATCATACCCAAATGAGTATTCTTTTTTTTTTCACTATGTTTTTATTAATTTTTCATTGCAGTTATAATGAAACCCATCCCAACCCACAACAAAATGTCTCTCTCAACCTCTGCCGTACTACAACAATCTCACAGTAGCAGCCCCCCTATGTCTTCTTCTTTTATAAACTGGTCAAATGGCCTCCAAATTTTGTCATACGCCCCAATTTGCCTCTCAATATCTAAGTCAGTCTCTCCATTGACATACATTGTGCCATATTCTTGATCCAAGCACCATATGTAGGTGCCTCCATTTTCTTCCTGATGAGAGCAATAGTCCTTTTTGCCTGTAGTATAGCCAAATCAATACATGTATATTCTTGAGCTTTCAGATTCAGATTTGTTGGACACAGGTGCAGCAATATCATCTTAGGGTCAAGTGGAATGTTCACAGACAAGATGAATATGGTTTTATTGATCACCTCCCTTCACAATGTTTTAATGTTGTCACACTCCCAGACACAGTACATAAATGTTCCTTTAGCCTCATTGCATTTAAAACAAAGGTCAGGTATATTATTGTTGTATTTTTGTAATTTAACAGGAGTTATGTATGTCTGCATCAGCCAATTATATTGGAGTAGCTTTAAATGACAGTTTTCTGAGATGCGTCAAAAACCTATCTTATTGCAATTGTTTGTTTAAATTTCTTCTAAGAATGAGAGAGATCTAATTGCTATTGCTAGTGGTTCAATAGCTAGTATGAACAGAAGTGGTGATAGAGGTGAACCTTGGGGGCTACTTCTTGTAATATTGAAGGGCTCAGGCACCACTTCATTTGTCAGAACCACTGATCCAGTTAAGGAAAGTATTTCCAAAACCGGCATAATGAGTCTTAGTGAAGACATGTCTACATTTTTTCCAAATGTTCTCTATCCTCTGGTGGGCAGCTCAGATATCCCCGACCAGACTTAATGACTTATTTTCTATGCAAATTGACAGCAGATTATGGTAGAATTTATTAGGCTGTGCCCGGGAGTCCTTAACAAGTCAAACTTTGGTCACAGAAACTTTACTCTTCAGGACTTTTGGGCTTTCATCGAGCTGTTCAATAAGTGGTGTCAGCAAAAATGTGGAATGTACAGAGGTAGTGCTTCTCATCGCATGTGGTGAAATTGTTTGAAATAAACTGACTGGAGGCTTGTAAAGCCCAAATAACAAGAGAAAAACCTGTCAAGATGCGACAAATTGGAAAAAGCTTGTCAAGGAAGCTTGATCTCGAGTCAGTGTGTGACATTGTGCCTCCAGCAGAGGGCAAACTAACTCCAGCATCGGTTGAATGAAACACATGGGAATCAAGAGTCAGTCAAAGTCTTGTGTATTACAATCCACTAGTACTGACAAATAAGTGAACCACCACGGAAAACAGAGACATCCACATTTAAAAGAGAAAATGAAACCGCATGGTAACAAACAAAACATGAACTCAGTGAATCATTGGGGCAAAAACACTGAACTTTCCACATCCTATTAACTTGTTCTCAGGGTTTCTCAAGTATAGCATATATTGTACATTAGTGACAAGTGGGCTATCTTTAATCTAAAACTAAAAACTATATGTTTTAAAGAGTGAACTCATGTGGCACTGTCTTCAGCTTACAGAAACACCTAAAAATAGCCTACTACAGCCTGTTATCTGGAAACATTTTTAGGGACGAAATGCCCCCTACAGGCAGACAGATTTGTCATTTTAAATATTTCACAGCTTCTCCTCAGAGTAACACATGCAGGGAACTTGATTCATGCATCAACATATTTCTGTCTCTTATTGAAACCACAATCGATGCGTCCCCCTGTGTAATTCAAGTTAACTTTGGATCTTGTTTGTGAGTGTTGCTCGGAAATGGCATTATGGTATGCCCTTGCTGGGGCATTGCTAAAAAAAAATGTGTTGATTTGTGACGTTTTCTTTGTGAAAATATCGTAAAAAGAGCAATCCATTCAGCTAACCTAAGAAGGCAATGCACAATCTGACAGATGTAGACTACGGAATAAAAGCTGGTAAACACATCAAGTCAGAGCTGAATCTGATCTGAAAAAGTCTTAAATTAAGACAAACGACGCAGAAGACAGCAACGCCACAACATCGCACCAACACGTAACACGACTCTGCTCGTCTTATACTGCTGAGGGTAAGCAGCAAAATACATAAAACCGTCTCCTCGCGCACCAGTGCGCCTTCAAACGTAGGCTACTTCAACAATGCCGTGACGACGGTGGATTTGAAGCTTGATGGTTAGAAAGGAAATGCCGACTGAATGTGAGCAAGAAGTGGAAAGAGGAGGCTTATAATATAAATTACCTTCTCTCCCTTGGTGGATCCCCTGCGGTAGTTTCCTGCACCTGCTGATGAGTTCATGGTCCCATATAGCAATAATCTGCAATACAAAGATATTCACACTGAACACAACAATCAACTTTGTTCTCTCTCTCTCTCTCTCTCTCTCTCTCTCTCTCTCTCTCTCTCTCTCTCTCTCTCTCTCTCTCTCTCTCTCTCTCTCTCTCTCTCTCTCTCTCTCTCTCTCTCTCTCTCTCTCTCTCTCTCTCTCTCTCTCTCTCTCTCTCTCTCTCTCTCTCTCTGCAAGTTGAAAAAGCCTAATATGGCGACACTGATAATTGCATGTTGTTGAGCTCCAGCTATTCCAGCAACGAGCGAGCTTGAACGCCGCCCACCTGTAGTAATGCTAATTAAAGTGTTGTCAAATGGTAAATCAAAGCGCTGATAGCTGACAGTGTGCGCTTTCTGCCGGCGGCGCGCCGATCAGCAGAACGATTCCTCACGATGTCTAGTCACTACGATTTCCAGTCAGCATGTGGAGTTTCTTTTGTAGTTTTTTTTGCAGAGGTGTTGCTTAAAATGAGCTGGTCCTCGGCCAGTTTGACGTTCCGAATTAGAATAGCATTGGCAAAGAAAAGGAGAAGTGATGCTGCCGCTTTATCAGCAAATTGCATGCGTCTCTGTTCCCAGGAGCGAGGAGCCGCTGCATTCCTCAAAGTGTCCGTTTAACTGTGCAGTTTGAATCCACTTAGTTGAATAGGAGTCTGTATTTGCCGCCTCATATGTTGGCCTACCTTTTTGAAAATGTTCACGCCACATCTAGTAGCCTAGTCAGATCATATTGAGGATGGGTTGTGACAACTTAAGAGCGCCTTTGTGGGGCGCAGGGGTACATGGCAGCATATATAGCTTGAGAGAGCTCTGGAGAGGTTTAGACATCTGCTTTCACAACTCGTTTATGATTTGTTTGTCTCTGATGCCGCTATGAGCTGGACATTGAGTGTAATTTGCCCTCCGCCGCTGTTTCAGGGCAGACACTTCCGCAATTACAAGCTTTTAGCGGAGGGTGGTGGTCAAAGGCGAAACTATGTCGCCCCTCAGAGATTAATATTTTTCCATAGGTCTAATGAGGAAGGGATGCAAAAGAGTTCATTACAGAGAGTGAAGTGTGAATTTAGTGAAACCACAGGGAGCTAAATGGCGGCGCACTCTGCAAATAGGCCCACTAATGATGCGGGGCTGGGGAGTTTTCTCTAACTTCAGCTGCAGCTAATTAGAGGGAACAAAGGACAGACTTTTCTTTTGTTAACAAAAAAGATATGATTCATATTTAGTTAAGGATATTTGTGTAAATCCTATGAGGGGACTGTTTGTTTAACTTCTACTTGGTCAGTAAAGACAACCTTAAACTTCTCTCTGTGGAGAGATGAGGAAGTCTGTGGTGTCGCCCCCAACTTCTTTCTTGCTGTTATCTTTTGCAGCATTGCACTGGTGATAGTAATATATATAGTAATATACCCATAGAAACGCAATTTAGGTATGACAATTACCAGTTGGGCTGTGTTGGCGAAATATTAACAAGGCAACACAAAACATATCTTCTCCCCTATAAGGCAGATAATAAAAGCCAGGCACAATATGTGCTCTTTGTTAAATATATTATGTGTGAAGACTGTATACTACAATTACAAATTAATTTTAAATTCACATTTTATGTGAAAATAAGTCATGTTTTTGTTCAAATGTGAAAACCATGCCACAGTCATGGCAAAGCTTGCTTTCTACCATCTTATAACGTCAAAAAGGACACTTCAGCAATCATGCATGAGACAGGAGAAAGTATAAAGTTTGTGTATGCTTGTGTGTGTGTGTGTGTGTGTGTGTGTGTGTGTGTGTGTGTGTGTGTGTGTCTGCGTGCGTGCGTGCGTGCATGTGTGTGTGTGTGTGTGTGCGTATGTGTGTGTGTGTGTGTGTGTGTGTGTGTGTGTGTGTGTGTGTGTGTGTGAGACAGAGGGCTGAGCTGCATGGAGGCATCCTTCATCACAAAGCCATCATTTACAGATCAGCACCATGGACAGCAGCCAGGCAGCTCTGTGTCGGTGTTAATGGAAGAACAGGCAAGGGGCTCTAAAGCCACAGGAGACCAATTACAGTTGTTATACTGTAGTGTTGTGGAAATGTTCAAGTGGAGTAGAGGTTTTAGACCAGGAACCAAGTTACACTGAACCCAAATGAATTGGAAATCAGCCAGCTGGACTAGAGTGGGGAAGGATGAATGAGGGAAATCTGCATAACAAATATGCTTTATGATGCTCTTCTTTTGTTGTCTTTCTGTGTCTGTGTTATGACCCAGCTTTGTAGTTTTATCATAACAGACCAATACAAAGTATCAGTGTTCCTGCCTGATGGTATGTGAGAGCACTGTGAATCCTGTGCTGCATTTCCAGATCTTGTATCAGTCCCTGTGGTCTATTACCACTTTATTTAGATGAAGCTAAATATGCTTGGAACATTAATTTCAGCTTTTGGAGAAAGCATCCAAAGTTCCTACCATTTTTTAATACTGACAAGGCAAGAACCATAAATGTCTGCTAAAGCCAGAGTTTATTTCAAAATGGGCTTCATGGATTTGCATATAACTTCATTCAACTCCATCACCACCTCTGAAACCGCCATCTAGACGCAAAATAATTCATAAACTTCTTGCTCGAAATCCAATTTTTCTCCCAGCTGGCCTTCCCATTTCCTCATTAGAATATCAACAAAGTTGACCACATGAGCTGCGAAGCGATAAATAAATCTCTGTTCTGAGCACCACTAATCTAATGGACCTAAGGATCTCAGGGGTTGGAAGTGTACATTTTGGGTATCACTGGCAGCATGTGAAAAGCCAAGCCCTGTAGTGATAATGACCTGAATGACCAGGGGAAGCAGCGTTATCAGCTTAAAAACCTCCTCCACTTAATGACGTGTGGGCTGCTTAAGGGCTGACATGAAGTTGGAGTGACATAAGACTGCATACAGACAACAGCAGCAGCAATACCCCTGCCCTTAACATTTATTTCCACTCTTCCACTTTGCCTGAAATTACTTAACACAGTTGCCTACAGGAACATGGGTCACATAACCTTCGCCATCACCATCGGCTCTAAAATACATTAGTGCCTGACTGGGTGAGGACCACTTTAGAGGGCAAGAAGCAGAACACTTACAAAGCCAAAAGAGCTATATTACTTTAAAAGTTCATGTTGGAACTGTTCAAAAATGCGTAATTTGCAACAACAAAAAACCCCACAAGAATAAGAAACAAGAACATGGATTAGATTAAAGAATAGGGGCTGGCAATATTATATATTTTGTTTTCGTCAACAAATCTCATAAAAAGCCCAAAACCAACAACATGTCTCATTCTTGTTGGTTTTGGTCTTTTCGAGGTCTTTATAGAATATCACCAGATTTATCCTTTAAACAAATGCTAATTAAAGGAATAGTTTTATATTTTGGGAAATATGCTCATTCGCTTTTTTGCCGAGAGTTAGATGAGAAGCTTGATACCAGTTTCATATCTGTCTGTTCAGTATGAAGCTACAGCCAGTAGATGGTTAGCTTAGCTTAGCTTAGCATAAATACAGAAAACAGAGGGAAACAACTAGCCTGGCTCTGTCTACTAAGAGTGTAAAAGCATAAAATAAATCCATCTACCAGCACCTGTAAAGCTCACTAATGAACGCGCCATTTCTCAATTGTTTAATCCATACATCAAAGTGTACAAATGAGAAGTTGTGGTTTTACAGGGGGTTATGTGCAGACTATTTCTTGCCGGGGAGCAATGCCTTCCTGCAGAATTGTTGTCATCGTAAGGTTGCAACCAGCGGAGACTCCAGGAAGTCACTGCTCCTGGCCAAGAAAGCAAATGTGCATATTTCCCCAAATGTTGGACTATTCTTTTAATCAATAACAAAAATGAGTCACTGACACAATGCATTCTCTAGCCCCTAACCCTATCACAACCAACCCCAATTCTAGCTGGTGCCCCTCATAGTGCCCCTCACGGACGCTACTTTTTGCCCCTTAAACCAAGTCTTAAAAACTGTCAGTAATGACCAAAATATCCTCACTTTGCAAAATTGTTCTTACTCCTCAGGTCTAAAATTCCTATTGGTCCTCACAAAGATAGACATACAAGACCACACACACACACACACACACACACACACACACACACACACACACACACACACTTACAAAGACTTACAGTACTGCATCAGCTTTCAGGGGCAGGTTTCAGACTTCCAGACACTTTATCTCGGGTTGTGGTCAAGAGTGACTTCCTGTCGGATTGCCTTTCTCCCATGCAGTTCCAAGCATCTCCTGTTTATCACTCCACTGGCATACATACACTAATTACAACTGACCCTAACAGGGCAACATCACAATTTACATTGAAATAGTGTGAACAAACGGCATGCAGGCTGTGCAGGAGGTAGTCCATATATCCTATCTGTATACATTTGAATTCGGTATCTTCATCTTTCTTTTGCATCTGGTGTGTAGTGAAACCTTTTTTCTAAGCTATTTCTTGCAGAGTAGATTGAAAGTAGATGACGGTGCCTCTGCAAAATAGCCTCAGGAAGGCTTTTTTGAACATGTGTACGTAAAAAAGTTGTTTTAGTCGTGCAACAGAAAACTCAGATTGGACAGATAGTCTAGCTAGCTGTCTGGATTTACCCTGCAGAGATCTGAGGAGCAGTTAACCATAGTCCTCATAAATCCACCGGAGTTTAGAATGCCAACACAAAGACAGCAAAAGTTGTGGGACATCTGGTGGAATTTCCAGCGGCAACGGAGCAATCCCAGAAGTTTGTTGATATAGACTACATGCATAATGGTCATTTGTTGTGAGGCACATACAATTTGTTTATGTGATTTGATCAGAGCTTTCATGGATGCTCTGCATGGCAAACATTCATCACATAGTGTGCAATATGACTATCTTACATTGGTGTAAGAAATTCAGTCAGTGTTGTGGCTGTTTTTTTATCAACCGTGCTATTAGTGGCTATGCTGTTTCACAATGCCACAAGGAATATGTTGGTCCAGATTAATCTTCAAAATGAGCCAACAATTCAATAATCTCCACAGTCTATGTGCAAACCGTCATATTTATTATAGAATTTGTCAACAGGATGAAAGGAGACAGATAGTACACAAAATAAGCCTGCAAGAGATTTGATTTGGACAGATTTGTGTGGGCTCACAACATTGTGTTTTGTGCTGAAGAGATTAGCAAACAACATTACGTGCACACACTGAGTAAGTGGCTGTCTTGTAAGGTACATGCAGCACAGATACATCGTTCTAATTTCTCATCTGAGCTGCATTCCCAGTAATTTTCCATAGCTACAACACCTCTAAAATTCTCTTCACTATTGATGTCAAGAGGTCAAGATGTTGTATCTACACTCCAGTATGAATCCACGCAGAAAGGAAACAACCACTGTCATACTATTGCTCCATCACATTATTCTGCGGACATCCACTGTCATGCATTACCTTGGCAGCACATTAAGCCTATATATATATATATATATATATATATATATATATATATATATATATATAAGGGAAAAGTGCAGTCAAATATCTCACATTGACATAAATACTCTGCACACACAAAGGTCTACATATTCCTGCTCAAAAACAATTACTCATCATCAAAGTCTTTTGTCTCTGTGTGCTTTGTTTTGACAAAGAAAGGGGGTCCATTCATCACTATAAATGGAGGGAGACACTGTGAATTTTCACTGTACTGTACTTCAGCATATTCAGTCACAGTTAGCGCTGCTGGATCTTTGGCTTTGAGACGGCAATTTGTGGTTTAGGATTCTTTGGGCTTGGAAAACATACCTGTCCTGCATGTGTACATATTTCACTGTGTGAAAAAAAAGTTGGTGCTCTCTAACACTGAGTTAGTTTAACAGGTCAACACCCCGCACACCATATTTTACTCCTGTTATATTACATCAGCCACACTCACACTTTGTGTAAGCAAACAAGTTTTGGGGCTTGCAAGATAAATCGGAAAGGTCGTGAAATGTTTACTAGAAGAGAAAAGTAGAAAAAACATTTTTGCAGCACAAAGTTATGCTTATTTTCTCACTTTCCTCTAATCTCTGCTGTGTCTCTCGTGGTTATTGGATACTATTTACTTCTTCAGGAATCCACAGTGTTTACATTTGAGAACACACACACAGTGAAGTGAAGACCAGTGTGAAGTCCATCAAAACTAAAACACAACTCCCGAACGCCATGTTTTATTAGCCAACGTTTTCAATTATCTTGTCTTCATCAGGGATGTGTCGGACACTGTTTCCGTTTATGTAGTAAATGTGACCTATACCTCACCATCCTTTAAAATATATATACTATTTACAAAATGTTAACTCTTTGTGGATAACATTATTTTACAAGAGAAATATAAATAAGTACAAAATATATAATAAACCAACCATCTTTTCAGAATTTTCATTAACAAATACAATCTGTATTAATGCGTAAAAATGATTAAACACCTATTTTCAAAACAAATTTTCAACCTAATTTTTTAAACTTTTTCAGAACACAGTACATTCAAAACCATGTCTTAATATTTTTGGATAACCCTAACTAATTTCAAAGTCAATCTACGGCTGACTATAACACATCCCTTAACTACATTTCTATTATTCTTAAAAAATGTATGCTCTTTGAGACCAAATGTAATTTTGTCGACTGAAAATTAGTAAAACTAATTTCTTATTTAACCCTCTCCAGTTTAGAGTGCTCAATTTAGAAATCCAGAATGCCTCCTTCTAAATCTCCTCGTCTTTTCATCACTCTTTGAACTTGTCACAACTGGTAAACTTATGCAACCAGTGAGGGGGTTGCAAGTAGACATTTCATTTTAAGAGGTCATGAGCCAAAAATGTTTGGCGCACCTGTTCTAATGCATATTGTTCACACATAAAATCATAGCTGAACAAAGGGGTTTTGTATAATGCCTCAGCCACAGACTGTTTACTCCCTACACTCCTTATGCTCTATTTTGGGCCTGATAACCACTCTGTTTGACTGAGCATTAGAGAAGACCTTTATTGTTTTATGTCTGAGATTATTTTTAACATTACAAAGAGCCAAAGATCTGCCAAACTACAGGGCTTTTTTCTGCCTGCTTCCAAACAACATGCAGATCCTCAGCAGGAAAATCTGAGAAGCCCAATCTATTTCTCTGTCTGTGTAACCACTGCCCACACAGGTACCAGGCCGTCTTTCAACACCTTGATTATTACACCAAACTTTAACTATGTCCTTCAACACATGGGGTAAATATGTCAATAAAAACAGAATAGAAAACAATTACTTTCTTTTAGTTGTGGTCTCAGATGACTTAGTTCACCACACCTAGAAAAGGTTTGTGACGTGTGCAGTCTCATCGCCAACCTCATCAAACTTTGAAGTGATCCCTTGGTAGCCAACAAAGAGAATTCTGGCAATTCACTAATGGACTTGGACGCCATGACTTATTCAGCAGCCTCACATTCAGCCCAGCACCTGAATTTGGAATAGTTTTCACCCATTTCATGTTGGTTCACTGCATCTTTCCCTGGACTGTCAAGGACCCTGTTCTAAAATACATTATAACGTGAAGGGTCCTCTGGCTGTATGTTTAGATGGGTTGTGCAAAAATTCAAAGTGACTTAATTTAGACAGCTTGTATATTATCCTAATAAGTCTCTTTGATAATTCCAGGTTACCTTCAATAATGTATTTAGATATTAATTTCCAACCAAATAGATTTATATTTTGTATCCAGCAGGAATGGTAAAGTAGTGTCGATTACTTTTATAAGGATTTCTGAGATGAGGTGCTGACCTCAGCACTTTCTCCCTAACCAACTTTGAAATTAGCTTTGTATAACAAACAATAAACACTAAAACTGCGTATTCACTAAGCCCACTAAATTATTTTACCGTGCATGAATTTAATGTCATGTGATTTTCTATAACTAGATTACAGAAACAGGAAGAATGTGATGCAGAATCAATTATTCATAACCTAAAAACAACCTGCAAACTTTATTTCCTATGAGTACATACTTCATTATCGACAGATATGCTCCTCACTCACTTGGCCAACTGAGAGATTTAGGATAGAATGCATCTGGTTCAAGAAACTGGTCTATTGGGGCCTATATTTCATGGATATAATCCATCTGGACCTTTAAACCTGACAGTAAAGGAGATTAACAAGAAATTGATAAAAACATAATCGTTAAACATTCATGGCCCTAATGGTCTCACAACTGTCAAATTACAGTATCAGCGAAAGGTTGGGCTAATTAGTGTGCTCTGAACCACAGTCAAACAGGATCAGACAAGTCTGTAACCAGGCAGTTGCCCAGCAACAGTATCAAAACGTAACTAAATGCCCTCAAAATTTCTGCCTTACTTAATTTTCCTACCTCACATACAGAAACGTTTCAACAACCCGCAGGGCAGGGAGTCATGCCAGGGATGTCCGAGGGTCCGGTGTCTGGGTGCAACCAAAATCTTTCAGTGATTGGCACACCTTTGATAACAAGAGGAACTATTCACTGAACTCACTGTAGTGTATAAATAGACTATGAATTTACAGCCACGCTAGTGCCGCTGCAAGGCCATACATGGTGCTTTGAGCTAAATGCTAATGTCAGCATGCTAACATGCTCACAAAAGCTTTAATAACATGATTAATAGCAGGTGTAATGTACAGTATTCACTATCTTGGTTTAGCAAGCAAGAATGCTAACATTTGGTATTTAGCATATTACATAGGCCTAAATTGAGGCTTTGAGTATTTAGTTTTGCAGGTATTAGGTCATAAACCAAAGTACTAAAGAAATTGAAAAGTGGTGACCCATCCCAAGAGCCCTGTTGTTAGCGTGGGTAAAAACCTGCAATAAATACATACCTCGATTGCCTCTGCTTACCATCACATGTTGTTCCCATATCCTTGGCCTCCAATATGATCAAATAATATAGTGCACATATAGGACTTGCTTTAGCTTCACATCATTACTCATTTCATTTATCTGTAAATGGACTGTATTTAGACAGCGCTTTTCTAGTCTTAACAACTACTCCAAGCACTTTTATATAGTACAGGAACATTCAGCATTCATACACTGTGGCTTAGGCTACCATACAAGGTGCCACCTGCTCATCACACACATTTATACAATTACAATTTGGGGTTCAGTCTCCACTGCCACTGCCAGTGTCTACTGCCCAAGGACACTTCGACATGGGACTGCAGGGCCAGGGATTGAACCACCGACCTTCCGATTAGTAGATAGCCGCTCTACCACCTGAGCCACAGTCGCCCCGTACCTGAATTCAATATGAACAATATATGTTTTATAAAATAAATACTGTAGCTTGGCTGAGAGCACCTAATCAGTTGGGATCTGATAGGCTATTCTATAACTTGGCAGACTGATCTCAAGAAGTGGCGTATGTATGACACGCCAATTCGTATGCCATTTTGGCGAGTTATCAAGACGCATAATTGCTTTTTAGTGTGCTTATCAACGCCGTTTGGCCTTCATTGACTTACATTACCTTGCGATTGCGTGTCAATTGACGCCGTAGCAAGTAGTATGAAAGGCAAAAGTATTCACATTCATTACTCAAGTAGAAGTATAGATACCAGGGTTTGAAAAGACTTCTGTAAAAGTTGAAGTATCAACTCAAGCTTTTTACTCAAGTAAAAGTCCTGGTTTCAAAACTACTTATAAAAGTAAAAGTAATGTAAGGGGGAAAAAATGCCATTAAGGACAAAAGCTTAGCCCCCACAGAGGCCTATAGTGCACTACCCCACCTCCACAAAAAAAAAATGTATTTGTCTGTTCTGTATGTTCAAAAATATAAAACAATAAAAAGTTGATCTTAAGGAGCACAAGGCGACATTAAAGAACAGCTTATGTATTGCTAAGGCGACAGGGTCAAAAGTAAATGATTTATTAAAAATGTAATAACAATAACTTATTTCAGGCTGAGTCTGTGTTTTTCAGACAACGGCAGCTACAGTCTGGTGTTACAGTCCTCTCCAGTGAAATACAGACACTTTCTACACTGTTTAGCTGTCAGCATTTTAACCGTGTTGAATCCAGCTACTAGCTAACGGTAGGCTAACGTTAGCTGCTGTCAGGTGTAGTGTTAACTAGCGTCCCGTGCGGCGATTTTTCAGTTCCCTCTAACGTCCGTTTTCGGAGCATCAGAGAGAAGCGCAGGCATTTAAGTGGCACCTCAATAAGGCACCGAAATCTGAGTTGCTATTCGGTCCGGTAGATAACGGTCGTTAAGGCACCGGTGCCGTATTAGGTCTGTGCAGGTGCGATGGATCGCGTACAAACCAATAGGGTGTCGGAATGGTATATTTTTATACTTCTCATCCAACCACAATCAAATTCACTCTATCCGGATGGCGCAATTTATCTGGATAGGTTTTCTTTTTGTGTTTTTTTGAACAATGACAAGCCGGAATGAAAACAAGCCGAACTGAAATAGGAGTAACGAGGCTATTTTTAAAATGTAAGGAGTAGAAAGTACAGATATTTGCGTGAAAATGTAAGGAGTAGTGTGCTGTAAAATAATTACTCCAGTAAAGTATAGATACCCAAAATTTCTACTTAAGTAAGGTAACAAAGTATTTGTACTTCGTTACTTGACACCTCTGGGCGTAAACATACACGCGGATAGCTCCAAATGCAACTTCCCGTTCTGGCGTAACATACACGTGTCCCGTTCTTCGGCATAGACATACACACGGATAGCTCAAAATGCGTACAGCTAACACGCCACCTGGCTTTAGAAAAGTGGCGTGTATGTTTACGCAAAGTCATGATATCATGTTGTACTTGGAACAGCTACAGAGTATTTTACAATCTTGAATCAAAATGTTCATTTACAGACACAAAAAGAAAAAACTTCATTAAATAGCAGTATGAAAGCAAAAGCTGTGTGGACAATTGCAGATTATTCAAATGTAAAAAGCCATCTTTTAAAACTGTGACTACAGCTGTCAGTAGAAGTTTGGTGAAACACTGAAACACACAGTATTTAATTGGCTCTACCGAGGTCTGTGTTAGCACTGTGGTAGACTGGCAACCTGCCCAGGACTTACCCCCATCTCTCACCCAATGTGTGCTGGGATAGCTTCCATAAGCAGATGGGTTGCTGGATACTGGGATATTTGTCCTACCCACAAAACTCATTCCCATATTCTGTACACATTACCTAAATCAGAAAACAGTAAGATAATACATGTATTCTGTTAGTTTGTAAAGTCAATATATATGAATTTTACTTATTGTTTCCTCCTAGTTTAATACTGCTTTTATGGTTCTTAATGGCTGTGGCTATTTTAATTTTTATTAAATTTTTTTCACTTTATACTCTGTTGCTTTTCTTTGTTGTGTATCTTTCTTCTTTTGTGTTGTGTCTTGTATTGTATTAAGTTCTATGTTGTGCTTTGTCTTTTGTTTCTGTGATGTTTTGTGCTAAGTTTTGTTTTGCTTGTGTTGTCTTCCTTTTTGTTTCTCTGTATTTTAAAAAGCCTTTTTTAACATTGAGGGCAGGGGACTACAGATGAAAAATAGCCTTTTGGCTAATTCTGGCTTTTTTAACCCATGGGAATTCATAAAATAAACTGAAACATAAAGGGATGGCCATACACCAATTTTAACGCTGCACTTCTGGAGGGAAATTAGATAAAAGTCATGTTAACCAGTCAGTTAATTCCAAACAGCATGCAGACTGATGATTGTTAAATCAGTTTGTTCTCTCTCCTCCCTAATTTAGTTAGTTATTAATCTTTTCTGATTTCTGACACTGTCCAGTCTACAGCAGAAAGGAGGAATATTGAATGCCTGTAAATCACTTCCAAAACACCACCCACACTTCATTGCTATGTAAACAAACAACATAACAGATTGATAACACAAAGTAAGAGTAGCTGTATTTCCTGTCTAGTATTCAGTATCACACCTGCAACAAACTGTCATATATTTCTCCCCTCAGCAAAGGCTTATTACTAGGATTCATATTTCTGGGGAGAGAAAAAATAAATATAACAGAAGTGAATTGAAGGATGGTTTGATTTTTTGGCACACTGACATTGGAGTAATTGTAATCTGTGCGGTAATGTTATAGCCTTGTTCCAATAGCTTTGACAAGCATCTGTGCAGTGAATACGCAATGCATTTGGACTCTCATTGTCATGGAAAACAGACACTGTAAACACAAATATATTCCATTTTCCTCTTATATTTCTTAGTTGGCTGTCATCATATGCTATCTTGAGTTAAATGATTAAAAAGTCCTACAGGCAAACTTTGAAAAAGCTTTATTAAATAAACCTGCAGTTTTGAGCATGAAAGTTCCTTCTTAACCTTGGGGAAAATGTGACAAAATAAACAAAATTCTAAAGTTAAGGAAAGACAGAATAATAGAAAGATGTGACCTTCGAGTTGTGATATATTTTGTCATATAAACCTGCAGTGAATCAAACAACATGCAACACATGGACAAGAGAAAACATGCAAACACGGAAAAAGCAAAATGGACTCCTTTATAATGTGTCTGAATTTTGTTTCATTTATTTTACCAGGGATTAATATCTCATTTTGGAATCTTCTTAAAATGAGAAAATACACACTAAGATGAATCCAAGTGATGTCTAATTATTAAATGGTTACATCACCTCCTGATCCGTAACTCCACTACGCCTCTCTTTTCACTCTTCAAGGAATAGTTAGACATTCTGGGAAATACACTTACTTATTCACTGTCTTGCCATGAGTTAGATGAGAAGGTTGATACCTCTCTTATGCCTATGCATTCTAAAGCCATGATGCAATTAGCCTAGTTTAGCATAAAGACTGGAGGCAGGGATAAACATTTAAGTGTAGTCATTTAAACCGTAGACGTAAAATTGTGACTATATACTAAAATCCTTAGCATAAAGTAATAAAAAAAATACCTCAAAGATCATTTTTGGTGAATAACAGGATATGGTGCCCCAAACAACACGCACCCTCATGCTCACCCCCTCTACTCCCCCCCCACTGAGGAGTGACTAATTTTCTGAGATACAGCAGATAATGCTACAACAACACTATTTCACATGGAAGGTTTCTAGTGCCGTTTTTCATGAGTGAGCAAATCACTGCAGAAAAGGTGACAGTGTTCAAGGCTCACACGGGATTCCAACACTGTTTGCCTATTTCTATCAAAAAGCTGCATAACATGGAAAAACAACTTCTAATAACATACAGTATAATAAGGTGAAATAATCCCTGACCAAAGCCAGACAAGCTTGAGATAACCTATTCTTCTCTTACCTTGGGGTATTCACAGAAAGAAAACAAAGAAGCATCTCATGGTTCATTGTAACACTACCAGGATTACTGCACCATTCTGTACAGTGCTCTGGGAGTCTAAGATGAGTGGAGTGCACCAGAGAATCCAGGATATTAGAGATTTCTGAGAATGGATACTAGTACAAAGTGTAAAAGGGAGCAGAGTGGGGGTTAACCTTGGCTTTAATAAGGCCTCTTGGGTGTGCCTGTAAGGGAGCACTGTCTTGCAGCTCTTTGGTGCTTTTCCAAAAAAAGAAAGAGGAGAGGAGCATAGTCTCTCCTCAGTGGAATGTAACAGGGGATGAAGGGGCAGTTCCCCCAGGGAGCTAGTTAAGTGTGAGAGAAAGAGATGGCAGCATGGAGGTGATATGACAGAGCGACATAGTGAAGGGACCATATTCAATAGACAAAAAAGTCACATTTTATAAGCTGGTCAGATGTTTTCATCCTGTCACATGAAACAATTGGATCAAATGCTATTTCGGTTTGTACTATTTTTGTTTCCTTGTCTTTAAATAAACACTGGTGTGAGATAAACAACTCATAGATAGCAACTTAAGCAGTGTATCGACCTATCTGCTCATGCCTGTGTCCCACTTTGTCTATGTGCATGTGACTGGGTGTTTTAGTGATTCACAAGTCCAGTCAGACACTATTAATGCCTCATGTAAGCAGATGATGGGGTGGTCCACATTGACCTCCCTGGTTTGCATATGCTCTGGGTCACATCATTGCATAAACATAAGTGGCTGGCTGACAAGAGCTGACAGCATGGTCATGTTGTTTGCACAAAGTAGCGAAGCAGAGCCTGCTGGTTGGAAACTTTGATGATGCAACTGCTCAGTGCAAAGAGCCAGAGATGTACAGAACAGAATAACAATATTTCCTGTTTAATATGCAAAAGTATCTTAATATTATTTTTGAAAAATTAGTTGTGGAAGTTTGATCATAAGGGCTAACACATCTTGCCTCTTCACTTTCTCTTCTTTATGTCCTGTTGAGAAAGATTTCTCTGTACTGGCCCCTGAGAGCTTTACATACGACTTGACTACTAAAAGCTGATATGAGAAGTTTTTAAAACTTCAAGATCAAGTGATACCTCGTCATCACTCTGCTTATGCCCTTGTGTTACTCAATTATGTCCATGTTAACTGTTGTTCCAATCCTTTTCCTCTTCAACCTGAAGAGAAAATGAGAAAAGAAAAGAAAGACACTGTCTTGCAAAGCTGTTAATTTGGTGTTGTCTGGCTTCTTGGATGTGAACATCTTGGTTTCAGATATCACAGCATGCAGACTGATTTGATGACACCCAATCCCCCTTTAGCCCCCTCTCTTTTTCTCTATACTACCCACTCTCTTAGCTCTTTGGATATATTCCCCTATGATTATAAATAGATTCTAATTAGCTCCTCCAGCCATGGGCAATAGAATTGTTCATCAAGTAGGCACTCAGAGGCCTTTATACATTAAAGCTTGTGCAAAAGTCAGAAGAATAGCAAATCCCCTTTGCCTCAATTCAATTTTTTCTCTGTAAAGCAGGGATTAATTTTCCTATATTTTATCAGTTCAAAAATAATTCTGCGGTGCAATCAATTTCCTTCATGGTTCAAAAGGACTACGAGAGATCAACCCAACCTTATGACTGAAAGTCACACAAAATCAGAGGGCACTGATGTTTAAAAACGTAATGAAGTACGAAATGAGGTTCAATACTTGACCCCCATTCCACCCAGCGTCTCTTCATAAATCAGCTGATAATGGATAGATTGATCTGTACTCCTTTATGTAGCTTACAAATGTCATCTAAGCACTTGTGGTACACTTTCTAATTTCACCTGAAACTTTCAATTCACACTTCTTTCCACATTATTCAAAGCTTGTCAAGACCAAAGACTTGATTTCTGAGAAATGGCCAAAAGATGACACAAGACTCTCTTTCTTTCTCTCTCATATCCACTTTTCCAATTTTGTCTGTTTAATGTACCCCAATCAAGCAAGTCCCTAGGCAAATTTTGTTCTTTAAAGTTCACATTTTTGTTCTTTAATTAGACTTGTCATAAAAAAAAAAACATCCTCTCTATTTAAAAGGTAAGTAATCATTCCACATAGTTTAAACTCCCAGTTGTCAGAGGAAATTATGAAATGACGCAAATTTGTCCCTGACATATTTAAACATTGCATCTCTTTGAAATAAAAGATTAAAAACAAATTCCCTATATCCTGGAGCCTTTTGAAGTTTGTGCACTCACACTGAGCCTCATTTTTTCCAATATACTAAAGTTTTGAAATGTGTTCTGAATATAACTATGGAAAATACCATAATTATCTGGCTGTGCAATGAATTAAAATAAGCAGAACTCTACAATACCTGTTCTTCTGCAGACAAAGAGCCAGGCCAGCACTTGGTTTCATGTTTCTTGACTCCTTTGTTATATTAATATGATCCACCTGGCAGCTGGCTGTCCTGTTATTCTGCAACTGTTGGTGCAGCTGTATTTTGCACTACCTTGAGCAACATCAGTGCTTTGTCTCTAAGCCTCCTATATAAAATATACAGGGCAAGGGGAAAGTAACATGGTTGTCAACCTGAAACTTGGACGTTATCAGCACTTTTATTTCTAGTTGCAGGAGCAAAATAATGATCCGTTTCTTCAGAAAACTTTGAGTCCGACTACGTGGTTTACATCACCTCTCAGTAATAGTATCTTTTATACATCCTTGTGTCCCTTGCTTTACAAATGCATAACATAAAAATGTCAAAGTCTGCATATAATGATCAGTAAATTGCATGAATGGCGTGAATTCAATTAACCATAAGGAAAACAACCACCAACATAAACAGATGCCCATTATTTTGTAGGAATAGTGAAGCAGATCTACTGCATTTCAAGACCTAACATCCACATGATGGCTCGCATGGCAAGCAAAGTGTAGATCATTAGCCTTGAAAAAGCCTATTTTATCTCCCAGTCACATTGCCTTTGTATTGTCTTGAAAATTAGTCTTTAATGCCGATAGCCAAAGGGCATCAATTAAGCTCAACAACCAGAAAAGAGCTCTTTGAGCATTTAACCACTCACTGTGTAATTATGTTTTATTTTGCTGAAATTACTTATGGTATTTTAACACATTTGTCTGCTAATAATTTTATAAACCTATCATTATAAATGTACATCATAGAGATTTAGATAAGCATGAAAAGGTGGGGAGAGTCTCATAAAGAAATGTGTGCGGAGATGGGTTTACCTGCCACTAGATGCCATCATTAAAGAAATGCTAAACTTTGTGGATAATTGTGAGTTTTTGGTGGTGTAATAGCACACTGCGTCAGATCAGTAAAGACATTTGTATTTGTCACCTTTCACAAGGTTTATTGTTGCTCCACCGGCTCAACAACCCAGAGATTACTGCTCATCTCATCTCTAATTGTGAGATCTCCCACAATAAAGAATATTTTACTCATGGACTGTACTATTTATCACTTGAATAACAAGATGAACGTGAACAATGGCAAAAGAGATTTACAAAAAGAGGGATGTCGTACAGGCAGAGAAACAGCAGGACTGCATTTTTCATGTTCAATTGTAATTTAAGAATTTGATCTGATCACTATTCCCAGTGTTGTATAGAATAGAGCCATGCTGCCCTCTGTCTGTAATATACCAGAATTGCTCTTCTCCACCCAAAACAAGACTTTTTTTTTAATATTATTTCAGAAGGGAATTCTGATTTAGTCTTCATTTCCATGTTTGTGAATTACATTAGATGCTGTTTATATATATATATATATATATATATATATATATATATATATATATATATATATATATATATATATATATATATATATATATATATATATATACACACACACACACACACACACACACACACACACATATTGTTATATGTAGTTATTATATAAACTTAATATATAAAAGACTGCTTTCTAAATCAACAACAACCAAATACAAATTGGGAACTTCTTGTAACATATAAATGCCTTTTTGGAGAGTTTCATGTTTTATTGTATGACGTTTGCATTGTGTGGCTTTAGTGCGTAACTTTTATATAATAATGAACGTCCGTTACATTCAAGCCATTGCCAAATAAGTTGATACAAAGCTTATTAAGACTATTGGCTCCACAAAACTCTTTCTGTATTTCTCAGCATGGCTGTGTGTGTTTAGAAACTGGTGTTGCCCAGCGACTTTCGCACACAGAAAATCGAGTGAAGATAATTACCTCTTCTGAAGAGTCCATCATGTTTTTTTTAATCCTCCGTTTCTTCCTTGGCTACGTAGCAACTGTGTGGAGTAGGAGTGGGGGTGAAGCGCAATCACGGAAGGCTTGCGTCATGTGGATGCACCGACAGAATTGTTGTCATTACTTAGAATTCCTCATGGGGGAGACAGAAACTACGCACTATGGGCCCTATCTTGCACCCGGCGCTGCGTGGCACAAAGCCCGACGCAAAGCCCAACGCAAATGTGTTTGCTATTTTAAGACCGTCCAGCGCCCACGTCGTTTTAATAGCAAATGTACCTGCGCCCATCTTTGCGCCCATGGGCGTGCTGGTCTTACAGGGAGGTGTGTTCATGTGAATTCTTGACGTCTTACTATCTTGAAGCAGCGGAAAGTGATCGCGCCATCGAGTGCATAGCGCAGCATTTCATTGTTATTTTAACAGCGCATTAGTAAAATGACTAAGTGTTAGTAAAAAACACTATGCTTGTTACACACACACACACACACACACACACACACACACACACACAAGCGCAGCAGCACACAAACATGCAAAAGATTACAAATAAAAATATTACGGTGCAAATCCGCCATTATAATAGCAATGCGCCAAGATACAAACGTGCCTGGCTTTTAAAGGGAATGGGAGATGACACTCCGTTTTGGTTTAGTGCATGTACGCCCAAAACACACTATGAATTAATGAAGACACTAAGTACAACCCTTTTGAACCATGCGCCTGCCGCATGGACCCTTTTTTCCATCATCAAACTAGCAAAAGTGGATTTGGACACACCCTAAACGCACCTGCACCGTGCGCTCAGATCTTTTAAATAGGGCCCCATAGCTTTAATATTAATATTTGAAATAGGTCAAGGGTTGGGTTGGTTGTAATAGGCCTTTTTCATTTAAGACATTTTATCATATCATAGTACGGAAAGCACAGGTGTAAATAATACAATGAATGATGGCTGAATTCCATTTAGCTGCTTCAGTTTCAGGTTCCTGTTATGGCGCATGTTGGCTCACTGTCACACTCTCATAGCTTATCAGGACACTTGAATAGAACAGAGCCATCGTTAATGTTATTAGTAACACCTGTGCTTTCCCTACTATGACAAGTTAAAATGTACGAAGATGAGGACTTTAACAGAAGGTGAAGCACATCTGTAAAACTGAAGCAAATTGTATCTCAATTACGTTCCAGCATAAAACATAAAACTATTTTTTCTGCATAAGCATTCAGTCCCTTCAACTCAATATTAAGTATAGAGCCATCTTTGATAGTAATTACAGTCTTGGTCTAGATCTATGTACATCTGTATCAGCTTTGCACGGGCAGGAATTAGAGCCACTAGAGTTTCACGGATACAACACTATACAGCAGCTTTATGTGTTTCAAGGTAATTAGGTCAATGGTGGTTAGTGGTAAACGTACACCAGATAAGGTCATAATTTACAAAGTGACACCTGTATGTGCGGCTTCTTTACCCTGAAATTCCACCAACTGCGGAACGGCTGCGGAACGGCTCTGCTGCGTGTCGGCTCCGTGCTCTGCCGTCCTTCATACCCACCAGGTCCGGATTTGTTGCGGTAAGGCTGCAGCCATGACTGACAGCTGTAGTCACGAGGACCCACGAGATCTCGCAAATTCACGTAGAATAGAACAACAAAACCAACAACAGTTTGTTTCCATCCAGAAGAGTAGAGGGGGAAAAACTCTGTGCTGTGTTTTCAAGGTGTAGTGCAGAGAAATATGATCCGCCGTGAGCACTGCCCAGACAGCAAGCCAACATTGAATAAATATTGATTTTTCCATCTGAATCATCATTATGGTTGATATTGAAATGTCAATGCAAAATAAATGTTGAATCACCATTACCATATCGATGAAACCTAACGTTATTAATGTCGATGGCAACAACATTGGAACAACATTGATCTATAGTTATCTTTATGATTGATTAATCATTGATATTTGGTTTACCTGGTGATATTGCCAATGTGTTGAAAAGTCATTGATTTAGAGTTGACCGGGAAACGACCTGTTGTTGAAAAGCCATCGACATAGTTGACCGGGAAATATGATTGAAAATGCATTGATATATAGTTGACCGGGAAATATGATTGAAAATGCATTGATATATAGTTGACCGGGAAATATGATTGAAAAGCTATCGATTTTTGGTTGACCGTGAGATCATCAGGTGGTAGAACCAACGTACTGCACCGGACACATCTCATTTCTGGACTCTTGGGACCCATACGATCAGGTAAGCTTAAGGTAATATGTAATGTTAAATATGAATGAATTGTACCAAATCAAATACTGTTATTCGTTAACATGATGGTTAGTGTCCATCATGCGTTTGGATTATGCAAAAGACAACATTTAAAAATAGCTAATGTTAGCTAGCGTTAGCTAACATTAGCTAGCGTTAGCTAACAGTAACTAGTCTTAGAATATGATACAGATGAAGTTGGAAATGTTTTGGCAAGGAAATAATTGGATATGACTGAATTTCCATTTGTAGTTGCATTATAGCTTTTGGATTTTGCTGAGGACAACTTTTAGAATTAGGTCATGTTAGCTAATGCTAGCTAACGTTAGCTAGCGCTAGTCAAATCTATTTTGAACTGATGTTTGGCAAGGACGTGACAGTATTTGTTGCTCTAATGGTATTGTAATGTGTTTGTAGAGAGGAAAATGCCAGGCGGAGAGGGAAAAAAAGAGATCACCTGCAGGAGGGACTGAAGCAAGTAAAAAGGTAACCTTCGTGTGTGTGTGTGTGTGTGTGTGTGTGTGTGTGTGTGTGTGTGTGTGTGTGTGTGTGTGTGTGTGTGTGTGTGTGTGTGTGTGTCCTGGGGGGGAGGCCTCAGAAATTTTCCTTATGAAAGGTGTTACTGCAAGCTGATCCTTTTTGCCTCCCTTTAATTCGAATAAACCCATGCACATATTCTTGGGCAATTTTGAAAAGTGATTTGAATGTAGGGAAAACATGGCTAGCCTACAACACTGGACAAATTGCCTTATCCTAGGCCTAGGCTACTGAATTTGTTTCCAAGTGTGCATATGTGGGTGTTCTGTTTAACTTGAAGGCTCAATTTTTTTCACCCAATTTACTTTTGCCCAGGCTGTGCAACAGTTGCTGTGCTATGCGCCAGACAGGGCAGGATGGACTGGATGACAAACCAGTCAGACGTGAGAGGACCATGAACTGTAAATATGCTAAAGAGGACAAATAATGAAATAAGATGCTAATAAAATGAATTTGTTTTTACCTTAAACAGTGTGGTGTGGTCAGTGTTTTAGGCTAGGCTATAGGCATACAAGCTTTCAAATGTTCCATCACTTTTTAACATCCTGGCTGTAGATAAAGCAGGCTATTCATTACAGGCTATTTAATTTAGGGCATTACATTTTCGTATGCCTAGCAATACTTTTCTATGGCTTAATAATGATTGAAATTCCATTGAAATCACGTTGATCCTTAGTTCAGTTGAAATTTCAACATTGTTTCAATATTCCTGATAATTGAAATACCATTGAAATTCCGTTGATCTATGGACAGGATTTCAACGTTGTTTCAATATTAAAACAGGGTGCAAAATGATGTAGAATCAGAATCAGAGTTTGATGTTGATTCAATGACTTAATGTTGACAATGGAATGTTGATTTAACATAGTTTTAATGACTGTTTGCTATCTGGGTGTGTATTTTATTTTGAAAATTTGCCGGATATTTTATTTTGCTTCTGTGCTCGACTTCCTGTCCCGCACTATCTGCCCTGTGCTGAATTGCTGCAGAGCTCTCCGGCGTCCGTCAAAAATAGAAGCTCTGCGTATCTGCTCCGGAGGGATGGAGTCGGAACGCAGCCGTCCTGCAGTCAGTGGAAATACACACAGTGGCCCTCATTTATGAAACGTGCGTACGACCAAAAGCAGGCGTAGGACGGGCGTACGCCGATTCCTACGCAAAGCAAGGGATTTATCAATTTGAACGTGAGCGTAGGCTGCGATAAAATCTCACGTCTGGTCTGAACTCGTGTACGCAAGTTTTCGAGTCAGTGTGGACTTGCGGTGCAGCATATAAAAAGTTTAACAGGGGAAGACATCAGTTGATCACTTATCAGCAATGGCAGATCTGGCTCTTTTAAAAGCCCCTCTATTCGCCGGTACAACAGTGCACACGTACGCGCACGGGCCACGGTGGAGCGCTCCATCGGATTGATTAATCCATCGTGTGTCCTCCTAAAGATGGAGGACACACGCTCTCCCTCACAGCTGTTGCCTGGTTCTGACTCATGAAAAAAACACGAGTAAAATAAAAGACATAAACTCTGCTACTGTGTGTTTATTTAAATATAGGTAAACCATATAGGCCTAAGATATTGCAATATAAGCCTGTATATTACTATTAGGACTATAGCATACATATGTCAAGGATGTATTAATTAAATAAACTTCAGCTGGAGTCTGATTTACCATGACAACACTGTTGACTGCATCAGTGATCTCTTTCCATTCCGCATTCTTTCTACAGCCTTTAATACCAGTTTTCAGGCTGCCAAGTCTACAAACGTAAGTGCAAGTGAACCTGAGATATCAGGGTTTCAATCTCCACCTCTGAAAAGTGCTGCTTCTTAGCCGGATTACGTCTCGCCATGTCATAAATTGTAGGGGCGAGGATTGTACTTAAAGAATGTATATTTTTCAGAACTTGGAAAATTATACTTGATGTGTGTATGAATGATTATGCTGTAAGTAAGGCCTATATAATTAACTTTTATACACTTACTTAAAGACTTGATTGCACCTCATCTATCCTTCCTTTCCTTTTTTTCTTTTCTATGTTTTAGATAGATAGATAGATAGATAGATAGATAGATATTGATCCAAAAAAAATGGGAAATAACGGTGTTGCAGCAGCAACATATCAGACACACAGCACACATACAGAGTAAACATTAAATAATAGGAAAAAATATACATGAAATAATAATAGAATACTACACGAGCAATATTTAAAATATATACAATTTGGAAAATGAAATGTACAACTGTTTCAATAGATATAGATAAACTTAATGTGCAAGTTGGGGAGTAAAAATGTACAACTGTTTCACTAGTGATGATAGGATGTAGATAAACCTATTGTGCAAGGTTGTGCAAGGTGCATTCAGTGCAGTTGTGATGTATATGAGTCTTATCTCACACTCCGTGATGAAGTGTTAAAAAGTTGAATTACCTGTGGTAGGAATGATTTCCTGTAGTGGTCCGTGCGACATCGAAGCTGTCGGAGCCTCTTAGTTGTTCTGGTAGGGTTCAGTTTACTTCCCTTTTCCTTTATTGTCAATGAAATGTACATTAAACCTAGAATGTGATAATAACAATAAAACAAGTAGAGATGTTCCGATACCGATACCAGTATCGGTATTGCCTCCGATACTGCCTAAAACGCTGGTATCGGGAAGTACTGGAGTTTATGCACTGATCCGATACCACGTAATAAAGCCCTAAAGAAAATCTACGTTAAAGTAGTTTATTTATGTTCTTTTTCCGTTATAACTGACTGTCAAACTGCATAATAAAAGAAAGTTCTGGGGCGTTCATTGTTTGTGTTTGTTCATGTTTCACAAAGAGTTTAACCTGAGCCAGACTGACAACAAAGACAGAACTCATATCACATCCATACAGGGATAGTAGTATACAGTTGTTAAAACATAATAAAATATATGACACACTGGTATCGGATCGGTACTCGGTATCGGCCGATATGCAAGTTCAGGTATCAGAATCGGTAAGCAAAAAATGGTATCGGACCATCTCTAAAAACAAGTACGTACTTGTTTTATTGTTATTATCACATTCTAGGTTTGTAGGTTTCTGAATGTAGCTGTCTCATCTATGTGTCACAACATGTGTAATACTGGGCATGACATATACATTTTGGTGACAGATTAAAAAGGAAAACCCAACATGAATTGTCTTTGTAAAGTGTTGTCCTATCTTGTAACTGACAAGCATCTGATTGTGCTGTTTGGACCCTTTTATGCAATCCGACCCCATTGAGCCACAGATATAACATAAAATGTCTCATTAGTTGTCCACCATGCGTTACCAAAACAACTGCAGTGCTGCATAGATGTAAAGGCCATAGCATAAGAGTCATATTATGATATAGTTATCAAAACAGTGACCTCTCCTGCCATTTATGGAATACGTTTATATACTAGGCTAAATTATTCAGATATTCCCTTTTAATTTGTCACTTGGCTGTATACTGCTATTTGATTTGTTTGAATCGTCTCCAACTGATTAAATATTAATAAATAAATACAAAACAATAACTTGTAAACAGTGTGTCTGTTTTGTGTTGTATTAGCCAGCAGGGGGAGCTCATAGACTAGGAAAGATGTGCCAATTATCATTTAAAGGAATAGGGCTGTGTTTATTTCCATTTCCATTTCTGGAGTCTTCACTCGAAGAAACTGTAAATTGTAACTTAAAGCGCCCAAAAAGCAACATGCACGTAAACACCCACTGGCTCTATTTAGCTACTTCATGTGTAGGGGCTGGAAGCCGACCCCTGGGGCTTTTACAAAATGTAACCCCTGCGTGTTGGCTACAGTATGTCTGCCTATTTGCAGGCTACCGCTACCAAACACCCGATGCAATGCCTGCATCAGTGTGCGTGCGTGCGTGTGTGTATGAGAGAGAAAGAAAGCAGTAAAGGAGACCTTTTCGTGTCGTGCGTCAGCCTGTGGAGATCCATTTGGTCGGTGTTTCATCTGAATGGATTCTAACGTTAGCTGGACGAGAGAACCCGCACATTCGCGAAGTTAATCCATCTTGAGTCAGTTTGAGTCACTCCTGCTGCTATACGTGCTGCTGCTGCTGCTGGCAAATATTTACATGAGCTTGAGCACCAACAGTTGCCAATCCAGCTCCGAGCCAGCTCGAATCCACGCACCATCTTTTCCAGCCCTTCGTAGCCATTATTTTATTTACTAAATGCCCATATCCCTCCGCAGGGTCAGAGAGTATTTTGAAGAAATTGTCAAACGGTTTGAGTGGTATTTATATCGTATCTTCTCATCGATGTTATTAAACATTTGCCACACTCACGAAAAATCCCTTTATCGACGGGCCACAACGATTTGGAAAGATTTGTGTGCCGTAGTTGTGGTAGGGGGAGGTGGATCTAATTTATGAGGAGCCTAGAGGGGCTGTGCTTCGGTGCCACTTATCATTAGATATGGCCACCGTTATAGAGTACACTGAAGCGTCATCTTCATCTTAATTTAGTCAAATTTCATAGTAATTTCGCAGTTCGGGCACTCTGTTATTTTTGGCAAGCTAATTTTTGTTTTTACATGTCTTTGGAGGCGGTTGTTACTGCGTGGCAGGCTGGCTGCGAGAGTCTCCTAGCCGCTTGGTCCCGCAGCTTGTCGATGCCGAAGAAAATAGAACCAGTTGCCAACCAAGCGGTCGGCACCCAACATTTGCTTTGCGCGTCGCTGTATATTCGCTGAGGATTCACATTTAAAGTTTCATTTACAGGGTGTTGACTTTTGCAGCCGCTTGGATTTCGGCGTTTATTTGTTATTACGTTAATGGTAAAATTGTTGGCTGTAGACTTGGGTGGCTAACACCAACTAACGTTAGCTATATAACCCGAACTCGTGCGACGACAGCTGTCATTGGAGAAAGGAAAGTGATCCCCACAAATGCGTGTGGAAGTGAAGCGGTTTTCTGTTGGATTAACATCATCTGCCTTTCCATCAAATGGGCAAAGTTGGGAATGACATTGCAACATTGGAATATAATGATACGCGTTATGCATTTTTGAGAACTGCGGTGTTGCTTCATTGGAGAGAGGCTAGCTAGCTCAATTAGCTTGCTTGCTAGCTGGGTGATAAAAGTGCGACGTTTCATCCCCCAGTATTTTGGATATGAAGAGGATAATTCGCTATTCATAGGGCTGGAAGGTAAGCCACAGTGAGATGTTAAATTCTTGTTAATGCAAGCTAGATTTGTTTGGCATTCACCTTGTGAAGTAAAACTGAGCCAACATTATCCACCTCCAGTCTGATGTTGGGGGGGTTTGTCGCCGCCTTGGCTTTCATGACTCAGACTATTCAACGGAACGGAACATTCAATAGAAACGGTTCATGGGTGCTATATAATGAGAAATAGAGAGGTAACGTTATATGTACACAGTTTAACACAATATATGCGATCATCATTCACACACAACCAACGCTAGCTTAAACCGAAAAGCAGAAATCGAAGCTTACGTCATTGTCTAACGTATCATTTTCACTTTTTGTGTAGCATTGTAGTTCCCCAGAGCAGTTCCGTTTCACTGAATAGACCAAGCCTTTGTGTGTGTTGGGCACAAATGCTCATCATTGCCCCGTACCCAGTTGTAAGTTGGCTAGTTAAGCGTAGCTAAGGTTACCTGTTAAGTTTGCCATTATCCCCAGACCATTATATGTAAAATTAGACGTGGGACAACACAAGACTGAAGCATTATTGTTGTGTTTTGGCGTAGGCGTTAGTTACAAGCTAGTACGATGAGTTGGCCAACTAACTGCAACCATAGGTAACCTGTTTGCTATGTGAACCTCTTTTAAAGTTATCTTACTGACTAATGTCTCTCAAAGCCGAATTCAGTCTGCTATTGCCAGTTAAACATGAAATATGGCTTAATTTCTCTCTGCATCTTCAGTCACATTTAGACTATGTAAATGTTACTTTTGTCTATGGTCGCCAAAAAAGGCGACAGAGTTCAACACAACAGGCTAGCTATCGCTAGCTATATGCAGCTGCTTTGTGCCCAAGCTTGAGTTAACAAAAGCTAACGTTAGCATGTCTCCAATTGTACATATGGTGGTCGTGACTGCCTCGTAGTCACCGGATCCTAACCTCAGATGCCCTAACAATCAATGTTAATTCTCATAACTTTCGTTTATGGCTTACCTAGTACATCTGGTTAATAAAATTGTCATTATCCAACTAATTTTCTTACATCACCACTTAGTTTTTTAGGGAAACAAGTGTACTCCTGTTTCTTGTCTAAGGATTTAGGCTCACGTTCATAATTTCTGAATATGTGTTCTGACATTGTAATGACTAATATTTTGTATGGACCATGGACTTGTATGGTGTTATTGGATCACCATCTGTCCAGAGCCTGGAGGCCAATATAGACATAAGAGAGAGAGAGAGAGAATTACCACAGATCGGCAGTAAAAGATGGTGTCACTTCCACAATATCTAGCAGCTCAAATTTAGACCTCTCCTGCCTCTCTAATTTCTATTTAATTAATAATTTTAGACCACAAAATGTGCTAAAAGCAAATTTATATAATGTGGCCAAATTTGACATTGCATTGTACAAATTAAGTTGCATTGCAAAGGATACAATGTAATGTCAAATTAGGCCCAATATGGTTTACACCATTTTACTGAAAATGAAAACTAGCGAAGTTGACTTTCTCATGACTCATCCTAAAGATTAGTCATAATGAAGTCTGATGTAATTGCATTTTGGTGCAAAAAAAAACAGGTTAGCGGCATATAGGTGGATTTTTGCATTTATCTTTCTGAAATTATTACTGGTGGGTGAAAAGATGCTACGTCTGCTGTTTGGAACAAGTTTGCTTTTGAAAAGGATGATGTGCTTCCTTTCTTTTCAGGTTAATTCTGGAAAGGTCAAGGGGTGAAAAACAATTACCCTACATGTAAACCTAGGTTTCACTAAACCTGGACAATATATGTTTGATCTTAGTTAGATTTTCTTCTTGTCTTCTCTAATTGTTAAATATTGTTGAAACAAATGTATTACACGTACAACCCAGCAAAGCTCTACTAGGGTTTAATGATATTTTCTTCTATCATACTGCATCACTGCCTAGTCACAAGACTCAATAAACTACAAACCTTTCATGTTACTGTACAATCATGCATGGAAATCATGGGCCAACAAATAATATATTATTTACTGTATATGTATCTAGCCAATGTTTAGCTTTATAGTTATTTATTTTAGCAAGGTTTGAGACTTCAAAATAAACTCACTGAAACACAGCCGTGATACTGTGCTATGGGCTTCTCAAAGAAACTGTTCCCTGCTAAGCAGACACAAACACAACCTGAGCATCTCATTCAATATAACTGACTTCTTGTTTTGTTTCCAGCAACTGCTAAGAACATGATCTGGTCATTAGCTTGCTAGATGCTCAAATCTCTTGACCAGCCACTTGTTAATTTTGTCCTTGTCTTGCACAACAGCTGCAGTCAGCCATCACTGTCTACACTAGATGTGCTCAGCCACAGTTTTGCTGTGAAATTGGCATTTTGACAGTGCTTTCAGCCCAAAAAACAAAAAAATCGGTGCAAATCTTTATTCATACAAACTTTTATCCTGCAACAGTTTAGCTCTCAGTGATGAACAACACACTTGCTTTTCTGCATTACTTGCCTGCAGCAAATTAAAAGCCTCAACGGCGCTGCCTTGCTGACAGAGGCTTGTTGAAGTTCACGAGACATGTGAAGGAAAACACTTCCAAATCAGTGCTACACATGAACAGACACCATACAGGCAGGTGACAAATTAAAAGGAAAAACCTGAATAAATGAGTTGAGAAACACAACAACTGCAGATGCTGTCATACAGGGCACGGGGGGTCACTAAATGGTTTTGCCATGAAAACTATATGAATCACAAACGATGCTCTCTGCAATTACCACATCTCAACCCAGTTGAACGCTATCATCAAAACGCCAAATTAAGGAATATCTTTTGGAAGAATGGTGTTCATTCCTCCAGTAGAGTTCCAGAGACCCAAGGAGGATTGAAGCTTTTCACAATGAAATTGCATGAACTGTCAAACGGTCAACATTAGGTTTCGATTGTTTAAACCGTAATTGCGATGGGGAAAAACCATTCACATCAGCCTTCTACTTATAATTCTGAGTCGGTGATATTTGGAATTTCTGACACTGACAATAGCTCTCACTTGTAAATTGAAATGCATCAATGTCAGCAAACTGTTGGCAGAAAAAAAAAAAATCCCATTTTAACAGAAATACAATAGATGTACTTAGTTTTATAGGAGCTATATACGGTTTGTTCGTATCTGTTGTAATTTGGTTACCAACATTTGGTTATGTAAACGCATAACCCAACAAAAGTAGCTAAATTAGGCTATTTATCTAGTGTGACTACAAGGTTAGCACCTTGGAGTAATGTGTGAACACAAGGCGTGCCATCCTTTTCTTCTAAATCTGTATAATATTCTGCATTTTGCAAATATGCTTTATTTCTTAATAAGGCTGAAAAAGCAAAGCAGTGTGTGAGTGAGTCATTTGGTCAACAACAACACTTCATCACATTAATTTGTGTTAAGCACTAACAAAACAGGGTGGGAAGAAAAAACGCAAACCTTTCCTCAATTTTCCTTTTTCCCCAAAAGGCACAATGGAAGAAAGGTCTGTCCCTGTTTTTAGACGTCTGATTGGACCAGGGTTCATGAGAGGTGCAGATTGGCATGACTTTGCCTGGAGTGTAATGTGGCGTTTTCTCTCACACTTTATCATAGACTGTAAAAATAGTGGATGAGCATCAGTGACATCACCCATTGGTTTGTGGACAGCCATTTTGAAGCCTTGAGTTTGGTAATTTGGCCGTCGCCATCTTGGTGTTTTTGAAACCTGAAGTGACGATTTTTGACGAGAGGGTTAAGCTTGGGAGGCTGAAGTGGCCAAGCCGGTGTTGTTTATAGTTGCAATGGCGATACACAGCCAAACGCCAATGAGAGAATTGAGATCAGCCAATGAGATTTCCAACCCTTCTGAAGCGAGTCATTCAGCGGAGATTTACCAGTGGGTAAATACGGACCACCAGGTACTGGAGCCATTAATCTGCATGTATGGCAGTACACTGAAAATCGGTAGTGCTAGCTAGCTTGGTGGGCTGAACAACACATTTTTAGACAACCAAAATGTTAAAACGCACAGTGAGAGGGTGAACGTATAAATACTGTTTTTAGCACTTCTGTCTGATTAGTGTCATTAAATCAGCTGTACATAGTACTGTCACACTATCTGTTGACATGTTGCTATTGTGTTTGCATGTGCAAAATGCCACAAAATGCGTTGTTATAGTATTGCTAACAATGGCTAACCTGCCTAGAGTCCCCATACCCCCATTTTTCCGACTTGTAACTGGACGCAATCGACTCTATGAAATGCCATTTTATTCAATATTAAATAAACTAGCACAGTGCCTGTTGAAAATGTGCCTGTTTGGAACAGGTCGATTGCTTGGCCTGTGATATTGCTGCTTGTAGAATTCTTCAAAACCAAATTGTACCCCAAAATTACTAACAGAAGGACCTCAAACCACTTCATATGCAGCTCCACTGTATAGCCTGCTACTGATTTACCTGACGGAGAACGTTGCAGATGCAGAACGTAATCACAAAATATCACAATGAAAATGTGGAATAATCAGACATTAGCGTCATGGACTCATGGCAGTGCGCTACCCACCTGGCCCGTTATGAGAGCTAATCAGCACATATCTGCGCTCATCAACCACCAGAACCGGACTGTTTGTGTGTGCGCAAAGAGAGAGAGAGACGTTGTTGTCTCGTGTCGTATGATCGTTAACCAGCAAAGGTGTTAATTTCCATACAGGTTTAGTGGCTTGACAGTTAACTGTGAAGTAGGGCATTTGTTTCGCGGGGGTATTTTGGCGACGGTAATGTTAATTAGTGTTTGTAAGTTAGCAGTAGACTTAATTAACCTGCCCCAGGGTGAGTCTGATGTGTCTGTCCGGTTCAGGTCTGAGAATTTCTCGCATTGCACAGCGCTGTGAAGGAATAATCTCTGATTACGTTATATTCTGCTTCTGTTTAGAAGTGGTAAATGTAGGCTATAGCTCACAGCAACTTAATACTATATAGTGTTGGCAAATGGCTTTTTATTGAGTTTCCCCTTAGCAAAATAATAGGTCACTGAAAAGCGTAGGGCCTGTTTTTCGCAAAGCTTATTCCACACAACAGTCGTGATGTTCCTTTCAGCTATCCGCTCGTGCTCCAGGAAAGTGAAGAAAAGTTAGTCTATCTAGCAATCATGTCGCTAACATTGGAAGCAGGACAATGGTCAAAGGCGGTAACACCCCCCGCTGTTGTAAAGCGTTCTGCATGTGGCGTCTGCGTGTGACGTGCAGGTTACCTTCCCACCAACCATGCCCCCAAACATGGACACACACGCATGCATACATACAGATGCGTCTCGCTTTATTAAATAGATACATAAATAATTATGCCTATCTTTTAGAGAAAAAGTGCAGCTTTGCGCAACTCCTTTTCTCTTTAGTTAAAAATATATTCTACTTCCTTGCCTTGTGAGAGAAATGGGCCTGTGACTGCCCTGCCACTAGTTTGAATGGCACACGTAAGGAGGCACGTCCATACTTTTTTAAAATACATTATAATACCGTATATGAGCTGTATTATAACGTTAACCTATAGCTATCCTTACTAGCTAGGCTCCTTACATGCTTGCTAATAACTTATTTAAAGAGCTGGGTCTCCAAGATTGACAGCGTTGTTTTAAGAACATAGACTAAATAAAGCCTCTCACACATAGTTCCCGTTCATTACTGCGATAACATTTCAGGCACTGCTAGTGATTTTCACTATTCACACAGCCGCATTCAGGAACATTTCTGCCTTGTGATTTTTTTTTTTTTTACACTTGTCGTAGCCAGAATAGATGGGGGAAGGGACAGCCAAAGAGTGCTTATCCCTGCAATGTTCCTGCTTGCATTCACACCACAGACTACC
The DNA here is from genome assembly GCF_031162955.1 of Sander vitreus. Classification (NCBI taxonomy): domain Eukaryota; kingdom Metazoa; phylum Chordata; class Actinopteri; order Perciformes; family Percidae; genus Sander; species Sander vitreus. Next base: position 12,356,035 of record NC_135866.1, read on the forward strand.
ATCACTTTCCCTGGAATGTTACTAGATCATGAGGTTGGAAATTAGTGGGACAGACTAGAACACTAGGCGTATACTGCCCCCATCAGGTCCGGAAGAATTGCATCCCCAGATACCTATGGTACTGTAGAAAAACGAGTACCGCCACATTTTTCAGAATTTTGTACCCGGTCTCGTGACATCTCTAGTGTGAAAGGGACTTTATCAGAGTTAACTTGAATGCATCAGTTTCGGACAAATTTGTGCACAGCTGTTCATGTATGTTTTCATTTTGGGCTGAAACTAACGATAATTCTCATTGTCAATCTGTCAATTATTTTCTAGATTAATTGATTAGTTGTTTGGTCTATTAAATGTCCGAAAATGGTGAAACATATAGATCAGTGTTTTCCAAAGCCCAAGATGACATCCTCAATTGTCTTGTTTTGTCCACAAGTTAAAGATCAGTTTACTGTCATGTCACTCTTTTTTCAGTCTAAGCATATGTGTGTAACACATCATGATCCCAACCCTTTTTTTTCAGAATGTCATCAGAGGATAAGACTGTGGAACCCTCTGACCAGGGACCCTCACCGCCCTCCAGCAGTGTAGGGGCCGCATCCACAGGAAGTCCTGCCCACGCAGACAAGCGACCACGTGGCAGGCCGCGCAAGGATGCTGCTGCCATCCTACCCCAAGCGCCACCTTCATCCACGTCTAAGAACAGAAAGAAGTAGGTTTTTATATTTGGCCATTCAAATTAATCTTTTTTTTATTTTTATGCCATAGGGAATTTACTCATTCCTTGAAAAAGATGCAACTTGGTGGTGCTGCTGATATAATAAAGACCTTTTTCAGTAATGGTCCTGCAGCCAGTTGCCTGGTTCACTACACTTTGTACCCACATTTATGGTTGTTGTTAGGCCTGCACGATTCGGGGAAAAATATGAATCACGATTCTTTTAGCTTAGAATTGATATTGCGATTCTCTGCCACGGTTCTCAACGCAGAGTCTACGTTGTAGCCTACGTAAGTGGTCTACGTCGTTGTGAGGATTTCTCCTTGTACCCTGGTGTGTCTGCGTCGATCTAGCGTATCTCTTTAAGAGAATAGCAGAGCTGGTATATGTGTGTGTGTGTGTGTGTGTGTGTGTGCGTGGGGGGAGAGCGAGTGATGGGGATTAGCTCTGGAACTAGTACCGACTCCGGTGGTGGCGATGGAGAAACAAAGTGTCTCCCCTGTGCTCCCTGACCATGGTCGGAAAGCTGTAGCACAGAAAGTTAACCCTCTCCTCCACTCATGTTGTTGGAGAACCCAGAAATGAGTAGGAGGAAATGTGACGCTACCATGCCATGGCCAAGCAGACCAATCGCAGTTGTTGCGGTCACAATGTGAAGTTAAATTTCTGGGGAGGTGCACGTCAGGCTACGGTGTAGGGTACAATGTAGGGTTCGTATCTACGTGTACTTACCAACGGCGTAGATTCAACGCAGAACCATAAATCGGGCATAAAAATCCGCTGAACCTGGTACATAACCCAGAATGAGAAAAGACACTGGTGTTCCTTAAAATTATATACAGTATCATCAAACATGGTTCTGGTCAGTCTTTCATTCGCCATTCTAAATCAGCTTACAACGTATGGAATATTGAACTGTGGGTACCCATAGCAACAATACTTGCTTGAAACTATGTTACTAATTAACTCTAATAGGTAAAGCTAGACTAACCATGGGTTAAATGGACTAAAAGCTTGATTTAGGGTAAGGCCACTTAGAAATGTCTTATGAGGCATGTTACAACATGCCTGGCTTCTTTGTGACTTCTGTAGTAACATATAATGCAGCTTAGAGCTGCTCTATAATATAATGCCCGCGAGGTTCTTGACTCTCTCCTTAGTCTGTCCTCTCAATCAGTCTTAATACTCTGCTCCCAATGGATCGTTTAATCTGCCAGCATCCAGACAATGCGTTAATGCCACAGTGGAAGGATGACCTGGTACACACTTAAATTGCTTCATGTTGATGAACTGGTTAAGAACAAACCATCAGCAAAAAACAATGTTTTGTCTTTTTTTTTTTGCTCTTAACTCTTTAGTTATTTATATTGTTGTAATGGTCTGTGTTGTCATGGTCAAAATTAAAACCTTAGTTGCTTGTGTAAAAACAGGTTTTTGTTAAGGTTGCAGAGAGGTATATTGCGTACTATTAATACCACAATTATCCCATCTAAGATTTTATTTAATTACATCCACTCCACCTCCAGTGAGTTCATATACCATAAAATGTTCCCCTCCACCAACTCTCAACAATGATCAGAGCTTTGTGGATAGACCTCAGGTTGTACTGCCTTTCAGCCATTTCAATGCTACCTAATTTCTTATCTCATCTGTTCATAAAAACAATAGACTAATGGGTGGCTGGTCCTCTTGGCTTAAAACTACATGTTTGGCAGTGTAGAAACCAAACTGTGCCAAATGTAATCGGATGATAAGTGACAAATACAAATTGATTGATTGATTGATTGACACTATGCTCAGTCGCATACACTTGAGAGTGAAACAACATCACAGAGCTGTGAATTATCCTCACAGCACAATCTTGTGTTCAGACCAACTGGCTTCCTCTTCTAATGTATAAAAGCAGTGTGTGTATAAATATTAAAATTACCAATGTTAAGTGATAAAAGCCAATTTCCTTGTGACAAAGGAGGATGTGTCAGAAAGCGCTCTTGTAGACATTTTTCAGAATTTACTAGATTTGCCCACGCTCCATCTGCTAGTCAGTCCATTTCAGAACAGTATGATCCTTTTCAGGTTTTCCAGGCAGCATGCTGCTAGCTGGAACTACTTACCACGGCATTATTTTCACCTTTTCTTTTTTTTCCCCCTTCTCTTTCTCCCTGTGGTGGGACTGTGGGGGGGATAAGTTGTGCAGGGTATGGGGTTGAATGTTAGTCTGGAGCGTTTCTGAGTGAAATAACTGGCTGTCTCAGTGCTGTAATTTGATCCCTCTAGCGTAGTTGTATAATTACAGTTGAATGTTAAGTTGCAGTCTATGTAAAGACGTCACCACCACCAACTACTTTGTGTGTAAAACATCAGATTGTGGTCATAGATGAAAATGTCACACACACACACACACACACACACACACACACACACACACACAGCTAATTTCTGCATTAGGATTTGCCTTCTGGAATCAAAACCCACTTAAATGTCATTAGCTATAGGCAGTAAAAGTGTTTGCTCTGAGCATGTAAAGAACAAACATGTGAGACAGAAGGTACTCAAAACATGAGCGTGATATATGACAGAAAGATGTAAATGGTTTGTTGCTCTGCTGCTGGTGTAAACACGGTTATCTTGATCCTGGTGCATAGCTGTCTGCAGCTTTATACAGTATATCTCTGTCCTCTTGTGTCTTGCTGATCAGGTGAAGTATAGTTTCGGAAATGTCTAATTACAGTCTTGTCTGTCTAGATCTACATTATGTTTAGCAAATTGATAAATTGCATCAAAGATTTATTATAAAGTTATGTATTATGTATAGGCTGGACCGGTTACCGGTTTCAAGATATACCGCGGTTTGAAAAAAATCATGGTTTCAAAAACCACTAAAACTTTTTTGTCATACCGTTTCTGAGGCATGAGCTGTTTTTTATGAGTCGTCAAGGACAGAAAGTGCAGTTTAGAAATCCCTCTCCCTGCCAGTGCACTGTTTTAAAAAATAAAAAATGAAATACATTGTGTTTAATGGAAAAGAAGTTGCTGTTTTTTTTACCCAGACATTTCAAAATAATACATTTCAAAGCTGCATTTGCAATACCGTGAAACTGTAATATTTTTGCTGAAGGTTATCATACCATCAGAGTCTTATACCGGCTTATGCCTAATTATATATTATAGTTATATATTATAAAGTAACTGCATATTGATCAGTTGTCATTTTGGATTTGTTGGTTTGTCAGTGCAGATGCTACACATAACTAAGTTGTTGCAGTTGTTTTTCAAGTTTTATTTTTTTACTATCACATTTAGTAATTCATGAATTATTATTATTATTATTTGAAACATCTTGTTCCTCTTGAGAGTCATATAAGTTCAGATTTTGCCATGCACAGATCTCAAACTACAGCAAGACAGCCCATCTTCGCCCCAGTAACTACTGTGTGCTGTATAGCTCTTTGTTAGTTAGGTTAGTTATAACCTTATTAAGATATATAAGTTTGACTTAAGCAGTTTTTAGCCAAAGTTTGCTAGAGGCCTCTTCTGTCATTCTTGCGTTTTAGGGTTGTTTCTTATCTTGACATGGAAGTCATTTAGAGGGAGGGGTTGATTTGGCATCCAGCCATTTGTGATTTCTCTCTCCAGTGGCACCGAAAATTACCCCACCCCCATCCCTCCATCTCTTTCCCTCACTTCCAACCCCCTGTATCCTCCTGAGTACCCATGAGACATGCTGCTCTCATTTGGCCTGTGCTTCTCTCCCCACTTAGCATGCTAACAATTGATGTTGCTATTTCATTTGTATCCATGACACTTATTCCCTCCACACGGCGCTTCCAAGATTAGTTTAACAGGGTTTCCATTGGAGGATGCTGACACTGACAGATCTTTCCATACTGTATGTAAAAGGCGGGTATGTGCTGGTGTGTGTGTGCATCTGTATGAGCTGGCAGCACACAGGCATATGGTTGGAAATGTAGACATGTCAGTCTGATTTGCTGACATTGCACATTCAGTAAGATATGGGAAGGGTTGCACTTTCATTATAATGGCTACATTTGAAATTTCATGTTTTAAAATTGTGATGACATGGGGAAGTAAGAAAAAGTCTAAGATTACATTTACCATGACACATGAGAGAAAATCTTGAACAGAAGCAGTAATGAGATATTTTTGGGTCACTCAACAGGAGGTAGACACATGAGAAGGGATATCCTAATCAAGTTGTTTTGCCTTGGATCTCAGTCCAAGGCCTTTTTAATAATGAGTATTTGCCAATACACAGTTCTGAACCAGTACCTCCGTATCTACCCACAAACTAAAGCTGGACAGTGCAATCCAATTTACTACAACACAATATGTTTGACAACTGAATTCAAATATGTAATTGGGTATAATGCTTTCCTCGATAGTTTTAAAAACATTTATTTTAGCATTGTGTCCTATAGAAAGGAGTATGTCAGTATGTAGCTGTTGTGGCCGGTAGTATTGGACAGGATTCGGGCAGCTTCTATTGGTCCTCAGAATGAACAAATTCTTAAGTTTGAGTACAGTTTTCAACCAGGGCTGCACTATGAGGAAAATATCTAATTGCAATTATATTGACAGATATTGTAATTGCGATATGATTCACTATATTGAAGGGAATGATCATTTTTGCATGATTCTCATTTTCCATGAAATTTAAATGATCATGGTGATTTTAAGGCGATGATCTGTTCCAAACGCAGATTTTTTTGGAGACCGGGAACATCTGCAGCAACACAATGCCTAATTTCGAAGTTAGTTTGTTTCCTCTGACTGCTCTGTGGTTAACCTACTGTTACACTGTGTGTTAGGAATACAATGTAGTGTTTAAAGCGCAGATGGACAAACCTTCTAAAACATTATGCAAAAGGTCAGTATTGCATTTCATCACATAAGTGTTCAAATATGAATAGAACTCAGATTTTGTTATAAACACAGCAATTGTTTTGGAAACCTTTTTTAAAAAAAAATGTTTTTTGTTTTTTTCTTCTCTCCAACATAACCCTTTTTATCATTTAACATAAGAGACAATTAGCAAAAAGAGATCAAAGCCATTCTTAAAATGAATAAACTTTTGATTGATACTCCCTAGGTTGCACAACAAAAAACATGCGTTAAGTAAATAAATAAAAACAGAGATATTTACTTTTGCAAATGAAACCAAAAGCCAAAGTTCTCAAATGAAAGTAGAGTATCAAGACTTTTGCTTCAATAAAATAGTCTAAATTGGCAAAACTTTTGGTGCTACACATTTCGGTCAGTGCTGATAAGGTTTGAAAATTATGTTTCGCGCATGCCTGTTTGTAGACAGCTGTAAGCTTTGTTCTACTAATAACACGGTTATTATTGGCGTGATGCTTTGAAAAAAAATACACACACCCCTAAAGTAATAGACAATTGTATTTGGTTTCAATCATCAATTCCAATTGAATGATAAAAAAACACAAGCAGTGATCAAGCCCAATACTGTATACACATGGGAGCTTAGGACATCACTACTTGAGTCATGGAGGTCAATCTTTTCATGGCAGAGTCTTCACTTTTTTTAACAGTTTTACAGTACTTATTACCAGTGTTATTTGTATAGAGCAGTAACATTACCTAAAACCTAGTCATGTAAAGAGCTAGCTTGACGTCGTCATACTCAGATTCTAGTCAGAATATGAGTCTGATACTGCTCCATTGGGGCGTGTTTCAACCGAACCAGGAAAGAAAATGCCTCTGCACTCAATTGGATAGACCTACAACCAATCGGAGCAACGGAGACGGACGTCACAGAAGCTGCAAGTCAGAGGCTGGCTTCGACAGAGCAAAGGCAGAGGCAACAGTTTCCATGTCGTGCGGACGGGTGTGGCAATGTGTATACGTGATTGCGGTTCTCTGTTCCTCTTTTAAAATGAATGCGCTGTCAATATCTTCTATAACAGACGCGATGGCAGCCATCTTTGCTGTAAATGAATTCAACCCAAGCGCTCTTTGGTGACGTGGTTGATTACGTTACTGTTGATCATCTGTCAACATCATTGTATAAAGCCCGCCCTGACAATTTGATTGGTCCGGACAGCTCTGGTTCGAGCATAGTTGGACGGATCAAGTCCAGACCAAACTTCCTGACCTCAAGTGTTATGGGCAGGGCTAAGTTCGGCTGGCATCCAGCCTAGTAAAGAGCAGCATCTTGAGTAGTTTTTTTTTTTGCCTTAAAAACTCAATAGAACAACAACAATGCTTTTTAAGTATTATGTTGGGGTTTTGATGAAAATATTTCTTTGATTGCAATAAATTTTGTCTTCAGAGACAAAATTGTGCCACAGCTAGGCTATAACTTGTAGTTTTTAATCTCACACAGACTCGATTTGTGCACATTCATGATTAGATAATTGTTTGTTCTGTCTTAAATTACGTAGCTATTATCATTTTAATAAGTCATGTCTGTTCTCTGATTTGAATTTCAACGGGAGCATGTTTAGTTAGACCCTAATGAGTCGCCATCCCTCCAGGGACTGTAAATGATAAAGGTATTTGTTCCATGCTGCTCTGAAGATGAACACACACAATTGTAGTGTATGAGCAACAGTCATTTTGATTAATTATAACCATGTCACCCTACATAGGCATAGTCATTTAATGCCTGGTGCCTTTTTATTTTAATACCTAATCTCTTAACTTGAATCTTTAGCAGGGTTATCCAGATTGGCCTACATCCATTTTTTAACCTCCATCTTTAAACCTGACATACTACCAGTCTGTATTGTACACCCCACACTACGACTCTTCCGCCTTGCCCAGCACATTGAGTGCCTCCATTAAAAATCACTGACAGCTGTGACTATATTTAACTAATTCATGACCGCACCGCCATCCCCCTCCTGACACAAACCCAGGCACTTTTTCATGTCTTGTTCTTGTTTTTTTTATACTGCCTCTGGTTATTTGTTTGTGTCTCTTCCTCACCCTAGGGGTCGCACCAGAGGAAGGGTTGTTGTGGATGAGGAGGACAGCATGGATGGGACTGAGATAACAGAGTCCATAGGCCCTCAGGACACAGGTGAGACTTTGCAATCCCCTTTTTTGATCCATTATGTAAATGTTGGTTACGTTGGTAGAGATATCAGACTTGAACTTGCACATCAAGGCAGCCTCCTGCAGAGTGTGCTCCGATAGGGTATTTTAGTAAAGGTAGAAGAAAAGTCTCCCTCTCCTGGAGAAGGATGGATGAGAGCTTTTTCTTGGCACCCCATGCTTCTACTCCAGGGCTATAATTGAAAGGGTTTAGCTTGAGCTGTGAAGCTGCAGTGGGTGTGTATTTTTTTTTTTCTTCCTCCCCTTACTGCTTCCATCTCTCCTCCTGCTCCGAGATTGGCATTGAGGTGCAGTGGGAAAGAGCCCTAGGCTAATGCCCTCTAAAAGCTTTTTAAAATCCCATCAGTCTCTCCAGACCCATTTATGTGCTTTTTTATGTGTGTACATCACATCACGTGCCCATGCCTCCCATTCTCATACATCTCAGTGCTGCCCTGTTGCTGTGCTGGAGATAGTCTGCCAGTGGCTAGCTCTACTTTTATTAGCTGTGGTTTATGTTACACAAACAATAGCCAATTATTAGGAGTTTTAAAACATTGTAACAATATGATTCCCTGTGTTATTTGTTTTGAAAAAACGACTTGCACTTGCCTTTTCAGTCTACTCCAATGTTCACTAAAACTCCAGTGGTTCCCTCAGTGGCTCTCTCTGCCTCCAGGCGCCAAAATTAAGTCTACAATTTCTATACAGTTTTGTCCCAAAAGTGATGTTTGCAGCTGAGATCAAGCAGTATATCTGTATGTGCTTTTAAAGGGTCAAGACTTAGGTTTCATAGTGACATATTAAGTGCTTATCAGAATAACAAGGTTATTGTTAATTAATATAAAAACAAAGGTGACTCACTCATATCGCAAGACTGTAAGAAGTTTTCCACAGGTGCATTCAGTTATTTGGAGGTAATGAGCTTGAATATCTCCTTGTGTAATTCCATTGGATGACAATGAATCATTGCAGTATTAACCTAATTACATTTCAATGAAAAGTTAATAAAAATTCAGCATGGCCCAAAGTCTCAGTGAGAGATACTTTTGGGAGTTGTTTTGTATGATTAGCACAGGGAATTGAGCCCTTTTTTGTAATTTAGATCAAAAGCACTCATAATATTGAGTTAATGATTGAGTTTAGTTGTATTTCAGGCATAATATTTCCCATTAATATTAAACTCAATTTCTTAAAACATTTTGGCATCTGTGATTCTTGTTTTTTCCCCCCTGTCTCCTTTGTTAATGCCATTCTGTGCAAGAACTTGATGTTTCCAGTGGGTTTACTGTAATCCGTGCTTTAACATATCGTCCCCATATTTTACCACCCTTCTCACTAATAAAGGCTGTTTTTGGCCTGGAGGAAACTGACTAGAATGCAATCAACCTGCCCTATGACAGCTTGTACCTTTCATGCTGAATTTACAGTCATAATTAGCAATGAATTGAAGAGCAGCTAATGGCATTGAGGCCAATGTTGAATAGGCTGCAATGCTCATAAATGCTGTGGAGAGATGTAATGCTTAGTTGTTTCTTACTGACTAACTGATTCTTTTATGTTTTTGTTACCACCAGAAACACCAATCCAGCCAGTGGAAACTGTGGAAGTGGTGGCCACTGAGGTGCCAGAGGAGGACAAGCCCTCTTTCCCTCTGCCACAGAGCCCTCCAGCTGAGAATTCAGCAGGGCCATCTGTCCCAGCTAGTAGAGAAGTCAATAGCAGGTTTGAAACATTAAACTTTGCCCATAACTGTTTAAAAAAAAACACACACACAAGGATGTTCATTTCTCAAAGGGTTTATTATGTGTACATGTATAAGCATTTATGTCCAGCAATGTGACATGCTGTTTGCCTTGCTGTGTACACATGCATGGATGAATTGAAATGGAGTCATCAGCTGGTAGAGCCAACACTCTCCTCCCAGGTGCCACTGTTAAAGAGGTGATAGAATGATTATATAGGGTGTTTCACACTGTTCCTTAAGGTCTCCTAATAGGGTATGTAACATTGGTTGGGCTGAAAATTGCCCGACTGCTATTTTATGGGCCCTTAACTACCCTGTGAATATGGCCCTATTTGTAACCAGAGATTTTCTTCCAAATATGGTATGCTCATGAATATTTAGATAAGCTGCGCGCTGACTGGTTTGAGCAAACCACATACACATACATTGGAGATGAGACAGCAGGTCTCATATTTCAGACACTGCAAAGTTATACATTGTTTGTCTGCTATTTCATTATTAAATTCACTTCTGAGACTTTTTTATGCGAGAAATGAACTATATAAAGCTCAAATATGGGCCGCTTTACGAAAATTTATGACTAATTGCAAATTTGGTAAGACGTGACGGACTCCAGGAGCTCTGCACAGTCTGACGAGAAAGCCTGGGCTCCATACCCAGGACAAAGTCTCCGTTTCTGGGTTACTGGACTACCGGGGCTCTGTGGAGCTGGCCGGCTGCCGGCATAGCTATAGTATATTTACAGTTTGAATTTCGTCACGGCATGTATATCACAGCTACCCTAAGGTCTTACAAAGCTTAGCTAACACTTTTGTCCGATTTCAATTTAATGCATTTTTGTGAATTTCAGAGGTCTAGGAGGAGGCTAGCTAGCTCTCATTGATAGAGCTCCATCCAGCTGCGGGCTCTATCAATGAGATTCGCGGACAAGAGGTGTTTATTTCCCCGATCATTTGTTTAAATAACTCAACACACATATCCAATATAAGATTAACTGGAACCTGTGGTAAGAGATTGCGGTCGTAAACAAGCTCGCTGACCGCACTCTCGCTCACACACACCGGCCATTTAGCAGGAAGAGGGGAGGGAGAGCAGCGAGCTGCAGGCCCTGGAGCTCTGTCAGGGCAGCAGCGTTTGGTAATCCAGTAACCCAGAAACGGTGACTTTGCGCGGGTATGGAGCACCATGGGCTGCCAGCCGCGACGGCGCTCCATCTAGCTCACAGCGGGCCAAGGTCTGTGGAGGAGGGCGGGCCGAGGTCTGTGAAGGAGGGCAGGCCGGGTGGCGAGGCAGCAACCCAGGCAGCACCGGCCGCTGAACTCCGACACACAGTCGGACAAAATTTGCAATTAGCCATCAATTTTTGTAAACCGGCCCATATTTGACCTCTACATAGTTGATTTCTCGCATAAAAAAAAAGTCTCAGAAGTGAATTTAGTGATAAAATAGCAGATGAACAATGTATACAATTTCTGAGATCTGCGCGACCTATTCAGAAGACTACCTGATCTCAGGTCAGTGGTGTAGCCTATGTAAATGTTGGGGCGTGACAAAGGTAGAGACTAGAGCCAAATAAGGAGGTTCGTTGAGATTTGCCCATTTTCAGAGGCAGTTTCAAATTGTGAGATTTGCAGAGGAAAGGGATGCCAATGGGATTTTGAGGTTCTATGTATGTCCTATTTACCCACCAAACTGTCGTTATTCAACTATGACAAGGTAAAATCGGTTTTGCATTCTATCACCCCTTTAAAGGTTATAATCGATCTTTTGGTCTGTCTCTGCTATCGATGTTGGTGATGGAGGGCACACCAGCAGAATCTCCTGGGATCTTATTAACAAGTCCGTCTCATCCTCTAAAAATGTGATAAACATTTCCCGCCTGTTTAAGTTCTCAACAACTCTTTTTTTTCATACTATCGGTGATGTGCCGCAGTTTTTGTTTCCGGTGCTGCCTGCTATTATATCCGCAGCTGTCTGGAGCTCTGTGCAACCTGGAAAAGGCAACCGCCGTTATAACCTTATTTTTAGTTTCATAAACCTTCCCCGAATTAACGAATATGTAGGATATTACTACAGACAGCCCTCCTCTTACGTTGCAACTTCTCCTTTTGCTATTTAGAAGCCGCCGAGCCTGAATGGTAGAGTGGCTGTAAATGGTGGAACGGTTTAATTTCCTATAAATTCTTCACAACAAAATCCCCCCGTTATTTTGTTATTTAAAAGCTATCATTATGAAGCATAAGCAAACATGAAACATAAAATAACTATTTTTCAAAACCTCTTTCTCTCCTGCCTGACAAATTGTAGGCAGTGTGTTTTCATAAGTCATCGCACATTTCTAATGTATGATTTATGTGAGAATAACAACAGAAATTTACACGCACACCACAAACGCACAACCCGCCTACCAAAATGATGTACATGTTTATTTGCATATAGAGCGGGGAAGTGAGATCTGATCACAAGTGGTCATTCAAGACGCATTTGAAGACACATTCTATCGCCAGGTGGGGACACACGTAATTAGAGCTGTCCAATTGTGATCGAATCACTCGGATCGGATTTTAATACCAGGTGGAAATGTGGCCAGTTTGTGCGCTTGCCTCACAAATGTAGGCATCATGCTTATACCGGTAAGCAGTATGCTGCTGCTGCTGCCAGAGTAGGAAGGCCTTAATTCATGGAGACATGCGTGGTGCTGTATTAAGTCACAGTAGGTATATATAATTAAACAACCCCTACCACTCATTTTCTTTGTTTCAGTGAACATCTCTGTGCCTTCTGTTACTGCGGTGGCCGTAGCCTGCTGGGTCAGGGGGATCTGCAAGTATTCAGCACCACGCCTCAGCTTGAATCACTCTTCAGCCACAAGGGTGGGGGAGGCTCAACGAACGAAAGCAGTGATGGTGATAAAACCACTCAGCCAAAAATGGCCAGAGAGACCACCTCAGGACAGAGGGAAAAGACGAAGTAAGTGGGCCCGGCTAACACCGTTGTCACAAGTGGTTTGGCTGTCAGTGTTGGTCAGGATAGTAAAGTCATCTGTGATGAGTACCTGTAGTAAGAAAATTTGAACTGGACACCGATGGGGAAATAACAAATGTAATAACATGTTTGTGACTTGGGTGTTCTGGATTTTTTTTTGTCTAATTTATTTTGGGTGAAATTACCTTTTACCCTGTCCCTGGAAAGCAGTATTGATACTCACTGGATTATCCTGGTCAAAGAAAACAATTGTGGTGGTTAATAAATAACCACACATGCATATTTACCTACACACTAACTGGTTCACACAAAGGAGCATGCACACAATACAAACACACAGACCAGACAACCTAAAGGGCCCCTCTCAGTTAACAGGTTGTGTTTTACATTTGAAGGCTAAATTACTACTTTGCCTTAGCAGTTGGTGTCCACAGGCCCCAGGGATGCCACATCAGGTGAAGGGTGCACATGAGCCTTTCCTGGAGCGCTACATATTTGCACACTGTTCCAACAAAAGACCCTCCTCGGTCTCTTTTGGACTGCTGCCTAATTTGTTTTGGTCCTTTGGAAGCAGTTGGGTGTCTCTCTGGGTTCCCAGTGACGTAATGGGCAGTGAGAGCAGTACGGGTCTGGCCGCCTGCCAAGTCAACCAGAAGCTGTGGTGGTGTTGCTGCTGTGTGATTGGTCATTGGGGACAGAACTTGGTTTTGCCACACAGAGGCACAGGAGGGAGCACAGGGCAGCAGGATAAATTCTTTATTTGTCAGGGAAGCAGAGAGGATAGACAAAGGGCAAAACTGTGAAAATGTGAGGAGGTGGGAGAAGATCATTTCATAATGAGGTGATGAAACTTTGGCTGTAAACAATAAGCTGTCAAGGCTGTGTCATGAGTGTGCCATCATGCTTCCAGAAACCAGTCTCTTGATTTTGGCCGTTGGTTTGTTTACTGGAACTAAGGTCCTTTTTAAATGCTAATGCTCCCTCTCCACATTTTCCGCATGCTATGCAGCTCACTAGTTCAAGCCAGGGACTCGGGGAAACGCATCCTTTTCAACAGATTTCATGAGACAGAACAGCCAGCCTCTTGTGCACACGCCAAACAAGATGGCCCTCTTCCTCCTCCTCCTCCTCCTCCTCTCCCTCCTCCCCCACAGCTTTTTATTTGCTCTCTAACATTTTTCCCCCAGCTCATTCTCTCTGTCTTCATCTCTCTGCTTTTGTAAAAACTGCACATCGTCCTCTACCTCAATGGCTCTACTCTCGATTCATTCCTAAATTGACTGTCTGTCCTTCTGTGTCTCAAATATTCTAGCTGTCCTCTTTTATAATAAAGAAAACAAAGAAAAATTGTGCTGACCTGCTTTTTCTGCAAACCTCTTCTTTTGTTCCAGTGGGTCTGAAAGCTGCGAGGAAGAACCAGACCCAGCCAGTCGATTTTGGGATGAACTTTCTCATGTCGGCCTTCCAGAAGATTTTAACGTCCAGTCTCTCTTCGAGTCAGGTAAGACCAATAAACATTTTTACTCCATTTTACTAAGCATTGATGGCACTTTTAATGGAAAGTTAACATTTTTCATGAATGCATTATCTGTAAAAGCTCAATACGTTGATGCATAATCTGCACCAGATATGAATTAGATTCTAACTTTTTGTTATCACATCCTTAATAAGAAGCACCTTTTATATGTCTTGAAATTTCAGGGCAATGCTGGGCACATCAGAGTTGTGCCTTGTGGTCCGAAGGTGTTTGTGAGGGCGAGGGACAATCTCTGCTTAATGTGGACAGAGCCATTGACTCAGGGAGCACAAAGGTGAGTCAGGGGAGAACATCCATGGACTAATAGGTGTTAACACCATCGTAATGTGTTGGGGCAGCAGGGAGGGACTGCTTCAGTGAGGCACAGCAAAGCTGATGGATCAGACTGGCTGGTAAAGGTCGGCCCGGCAGCGTGGATCTCTCAGCTGTGAAATGGAAAAGGTCACGCCACTCAACAGCGCTGAGCTCTCCTGGCAGCTTAGCTCCTAGTGTTAGCAGTGGCACAGCTCTCCAATTGCGTTTGCTGCCCATTGGACGTGTAGCCCATCAGCAAGTCTTGCACTTGATCTCCAGAGTGGCTATTAGTGCACACTCATAGAACTGAGAGGAATAGGGAATGGATGATGTTCTGGCATGAATGTGATCAGGGGTTTAAACAGAGGTCTTCTCTAAGCCAGATGACTATTTTTCCAAAGGGACATTAAAGGATCAAGCACTGTCTTTATATAAGCTAAGTCAGTCATAAAAAATGTTTTGGAGTTTGTTGTTGGCTTGCCCATTAATGAATTTAAGTTGTGGATAAAGACATTTTAGACATATTTTGGGATCTCTCTTTCTCTGCAGCACTGTGCATACTGTAAGCGCCTTGGAGCATCCGTCAAGTGCTGTGCTGAAGGATGTGCTCAACTCTACCATTTCCCCTGTGCGGGGGCAGCTGGGACTTTTCAGGATATCAGGAGTCTCTCGCTCCTCTGCCCAGAACACATTGAACTGGCCATTCACAAATGTAAGTCAAGTAGTTTTGAATACATACAGCAATAGTAAAATGATTTACTTAAGTGAAAAATAGAAATTTGACGAAATTACATTGTATCAACTGTACTGTCTGATATAAGATTGTCTCACTGATTTTCCTGACATAAATCCTGTTTCTTTCATTTTTCTGCCCATAGTTGTAGATGATGTACATTGCGCGCTATGTGATAGCCCAGGGGACCTACTGGACCAGCTCTTCTGCACCAGTTGTGGTCAGCATTACCATGGGATGTGCTTGGACATGGCGGTGACCCCTCTAAGGAGGGCAGGTTGGCAGTGCCCCGAGTGCAAAATCTGCCTGACATGCAAGTGAGTCACCTTCCCATTCGCCTAAATAATGTATCTCAGACTGAATGTTTTTGTCCTCTCTATCTTCTTTCACTTTTCGTGTTACTAACTTTCTCTATAGCTAACATGCATGGTGCCTACTGCTGGTTTGTTTACCTCTGTGGTTTGTGAGGAGCTAACTAGATGTTGTACCCTGAAGCTCAGTCTTGTAACTTCTGACCTTATTTAAACAGCACGGGAGCTCTGCTAGCAACCAGGCTTGTTTGCCTTAGGGGAACACTGTCCGTTGAGCTGTCTTTTACGTTTTACATAGACATTCTTGTACCCATTTTACGGATTCCTTCAAATTATTAAGGTTTGACAACACAAATCCTTTTGTCATTGCCTGTGCATAAAAATAACTTTTATTGTGGATGTTATACCAATCTTTAAGCTTACCTGTATTTATAGGGGTATAAATAATAAAAATTCATCCAATGTTGGTCAGGAAAAGGCCACAACTAATTATTTGTCCTTACTCCTTGCCAACCATACAATTAGAGATGTACACACCAACACATTGTGACACATAGCTATACGCTCTAAGCTACTGTATATCAGCTGGGCTAATACTTTAGCATACTATAATTTCAGCAGGAGCAAGCACTACTTTGTTTGTGTTAACTATGACAATACAGTATTGCATTTACCCTTCTGATGAACTACAATGAATCATTCCTATAAAAGTTTTGTAAACAATCTATATTTGCCATCTTTAGCAACTATAAAAACATTACATTGCTGGCTATATACCATTATATATTAAAGTTAAACAAAATACTGACATAAATAAATAATAAAACCTTACTAATTAAATGTATAACAAGGTAAATGAATGTCCTCCACAGGTAATTGCGCCGGCTCAGAATGCAACAGATCAGGACAACTTGTTGCATGTCCTCGCCTACTCGGTGCTGAAGGCCTTATCTTGTGCATGTGTTTATCAACAATGGGTAGTCAGTTAGTGTGCTCAGCCAGTTGTCCAGCTGGTCTGGCAAAAGTAGTATTTTTATTATGAATTACTATTGTATTTTTTGGGTTGTGTGAAAGTACAACATTTAAGTGTTGACAAGAAATGCACTAAAACAAAAAAATCTATTTTCTGAAAAATAAGAATAGACCGCACATATTACTTGTAGCTATGGCAGGATAAGGCTGGTTTTCTATTCTGATTAATTAATTCATTCATTCATTAACATGATAACTAATGGAATTGATATTTGCCATAACACTGAGATCCAGTATCAACAGATCACTTCAAACAAAGTCTCAAAAATGTACACCTGATTTTAAAAAATCAAAGGTAAGCAAGTGCTCAACTGTGAACTAAAGCATTATAGAAAAAAAACAACCATTGTTTAGGAAACCTCCTAAAGACGAAAACTTCATCGATGTGTATCTGCGTAGGTTTTTGCTATTTATGTGCAGTATATCAATGTCCTATGCTGTCCCATTTCATACAACCTTCTCTCTCCTTCTTTGTAGGAACCCAGGAGAGGACAGTAAAATGCTGGTGTGTGACATGTGTGACAAAGGCTACCATACCTTCTGTCTACAACCTGCTATAGACACTCTTCCCACCAACGGATGGAGATGTAAGGTAGGAAAGACCTCATGTGATTCTGGATGGCCTAAAATAAGGTTTAATCTGACTGGTATGTAAACATATTTTAGAGTTACTTTACTATTGAAGTGCCAACCTATTGTTTCCCCCAGGTATAATTTTGCAGCAAACTGCAACATGAAATCCCCAATGTGTGTGGGCATTAATATTCAATGGAAAATATTCAAGATATGAATCTTTGCTCTGGCACAGAGTAAAGTGTCTACCACCCATGATAATATGACTTTTTCGTGGTTTGTATTTGTACTTCCTGTGGTTAAGAAATGACTTACACCAGCTGATCTTTTAAAGTAGCCATCGTCAACTGGCGGCCCGCGGGCCAGATCCGGCCCGCCAAAGCTTTTAGTCTGGCCCGCAGAATAATCACGAATTCAGAAAATGTAAAGAGAAAAAAAATGCGTTCTGTTATTTAGCATTTCAAGCATTCACAGCAGGTAACACTACACAGGTAGAGCACAAACCCAGCCCCCTGTATTTGCATCTCTATTCACACGCCGGGATTATGGGCCGCGCTAGTCTCGTTACTGTAAGTAGGCTACAATAAAACCTTTTGTGAGTAAAAAGTCAATACTTATCAATGCACTCACCTGTGTAGACCGGCATAAACATGTAGAAAGCATATTTCAATCGGCTCTGTCTGCTCAGTCCACTCTTGTCCACCGCGCTGTTTTACGCAAACACAGCTCTAGCCTACTCTGCAAATAGAGAATTTTTACAAACAAGCTAAAACAAAAGCTGTCGGTTTGTAGTCTAACTGTTTCTTAGTTTGCCGGGAATCTTGAAATTTTGACAAATTCTTATGAACTTAACTGCTGGCTGAGCGACCCATCCTCTCCGCTGGAGCGGTAAATCAATGGATGTATTAAGACCAAAACAGATACATGTGGCTACTTAATATGCACGTGAATGACGCGACCATTATGTTTGCGTTCTTCATTCTTGATGATGATGGTTGTATTATTTTGCAACAACATCGTTTCATTGCAAATGAGGCAAACATGACGAATGCATAGCCTGCTTATCTGTCCATTCATCATTAAAACTGGGCTTTTCCACGTCAACTTTTCGCTTCAGCCTCTTTGACAGTGACATTCTTACCTGACAACAGCCGTTTCTTTCTGCAAGCATTTTCCACCAATCAGGACGCTGCATACTACAACCATGTATAGCATTAATTCAGCAAGAAAGTGAACATTTCGAACAAGAATATGCGTATTAGGTATAAATTCATTTTATTTTCTTTATTTGAAAGTCTGGCCCCCAGAGTGTCTGCTTAGAAAAATTCTGGCCCTTGGAAAAATGTAGTTGATGACCCCTGTTTTAAAGGCTTCAGTTCAGCCTCAGTGCCGTAAGATAACACTGTGTGTGTGTGTGTGTGTGTGTGTGTGTGTGTGTGTGTGTGTGTGTGTTTTAATCGCACGCATCCCTCAGTGCAGCCCCGCCCATCATCCTCCAGCAGAGTAAATGTTGTGCTTGTCACTCAGGCAGCTGGTTAACACACCAACCAGTTTCCTGCAGTGGTCTGAGAAGGTGGTGGCAATAGAGCCAGAAGGTGGTTAAAGGTCTTCACATTTGGCTTCACTGTCTGACTCAGCCTGCCACCAACCCCTGTCCCCACTCAAATGGTAGTTTCGTTCTGAGTGCAAATGTCTGACTGAAGTAGCAATCAATAATTGTTGTTGTTTAGTTTCAATGCTCTGTCAAGTTCCTCTATCATGTATGAGCACCAGAATGGCAGGCTAAGCTTGAGACAAAGGGCCCTATTTTAACGATCTAAAAGGGGTTCAAAAGGGTTGTACTTAGTTGTACTAGTTGTTGTACTTAGTACTTAGTTTTCATTAATTCATAGTGTGTTTTGGGCGTAACATGCACTAAACCAATCAGAGTGTCATTGCCCATTCTCTTTAAAAGCCAGGTGTGTTTGTACCTTGGCGCATTGCTGTTATGATGGCGGATTTGCACCGTAAGACCAGCACGCCCTTTGGCGCAAAGATGGGCGCAGGTGCATTTGCTATTTAAACGACGCGGGCGCTGGACGGGAAATTGACAACTGCGTCGGTCTTCAACTAGCAAAGACACTTGCGTCGGGCTTTGTACTGCGCTGCGCCAGGTGCAAGATAGAGCCCAAAGGCTTACTCAAGCTGAATGGCTAGCCAGTCTACTAAGCTGCAAAGTTACTAAATTGCTGAGAAAAAGTACGTGCTGTTACACTTTTCAAGCTTTGTGACCGTGTCTTGTGGAAAATAGGCAAGAACAGTTGGAGACAACCTTTTGCTATGTAAAATTTCTGTTTTTTCCTCTTACAATCTTAAAATGTCCCTTTTCCAGATCCCAATGAGATTGCTTTAGTATTGAGTGTCTAACAAGCCCTATCCAATATTTGTTTTTATATTTTTGCATTCATAATATAGCTCCATAGAGTATATTTAGCCTAAAGTAGCCCTACCTTAAATTGTATAAACCTATTAAATTTAGCTTGAAAGCTGAATATGTTTGCACTTAAGAGGCATTCTGCTGAAATAGAAGCCAAATGTTGTGCAGCTATGTAGCCAGAACCTAATGCATTTAATGCCAATGCTTTAAAAGTTTTATTCTTTTTGGCATTTATTAAAAACTGGTTAGTCTAGATGATCTGTCTGATTAGAAAACTGCCTTGTAAATCCATTTCATCAGGGCCTAAAAATATTGATGTTATTTTTTAGTCATATTCCCCAGCTCTACCTCATATGTTTAGCTGGAAAAGAGTTACGGTCTTAAAGATACTCCCATTCGCTGTGGGCCTGGACAGATTCCATGCTGTATTCTAATCGTATTGAGACTGAGAGACATATTACTCCTATTGCTCCTCAGAACTGTAGAGTATGCATCCAGTGTGGAACACGAACCAGCGTGCAATGGCACCACACCAGCTTGCTGTGTGAAAACTGCGTCCAAAACCAGGACCCTGCTCTGTGCTGTTCTATGTGCGCCTGCATCCTGGACCCTGAGCATCACAAAGACTTAGTCTTCTGCCAGACTTGTAAGAGGTAAGGAGCATTTGTCTTTAACTTAAATACTTAAACCGCAACACTTTTTGTCCTTGTTTTATTCCTGTAGCAATTGTATGTTCCCTGGTAACAGTAAGGAAACACTAGTAAAACCTCAGTAATAAATATGTCACATTTTAATATTTCACAGAGATCCCTGTCGAACAATCCCTTAAAATTCCTTTGCCCTCCTTTCAGATGGCTACACCTGGAGTGCGAGCGTCAGAACTCAGGCCAAGCAGAAATCCACCCCAGAGAGGACTATGTTTGTTCCAACTGCAAGTCTCCTGCTGCAGAGCAGGCGCTACAGGCAGAGGATATGGACACCGGCCCAGAGCTCAGCCCTCAGCCAGCCTCCATGCACACAGACTCTGAGACTGGTCTACAGCTGGCTCAAAAGCACACGGACCTAGAACCTGGCACTCATCGGCCTCCTGAAATGCACAATGACCCCAAACCGGAATTACTTGCTGTTCCATTGCACTCGGATCCAGAGCCTGTTCAGGCTACCGTCCAGGAGGAGATGCTGGCCACGTCAGCCCAGAAGCCTGGTGGGTCTTTGTTCCAAAAAGGTTAGATTAAACACAGGAAGATAACTGCTCTGACTTCTTTCCTTGTTTTATCTTTAAATCTTGAAGTCTTTATTTTCCTCAATGCCCCAAGTGCCCCTCCTTAAAAATCAAATCTGTTTTATCAGCATATTAATCATTGCTTGTTATTGCAAGGACAGGCCAAGGAATGTAACTCTTTTGATTATACAAAATCATACACACAAGCACCAGGTCATACAATTAAAAAATGAAAGAGAATCTTTGTAGTTGAGGGTTCATTCACTCAGCCTCTAGCCATGCAGAAGCAGTTTAAAGTTTGGGCCCTGCAACATGAAACTGGGCTGTAGTGTCAGCGCTGATGAAGTTTTGAAAGTCTGAGTTGTTGGCAGATGAAAGCATTAGGAGTTGTTTGGGCTAAGAACAGAGTGAAACACTCCCTCTTTTATGTGGATGATTTTCTCAGGACTCCCCAATAACCAGATGGCGTCCTACTAGTTACAGATTAAAGAGACTCTTTTGTCTTTGTAACTGTGTTTTGAAAATTAGAAGTACTTTGTTTCTCCCTCCTGTCTCCTGAGGCTGTAGCTTGTGCTGTCAGTCTATATAAATGAGAAATTGATACGTGAGAGTGCATTTTTTTTCTTTTTCTTTTTTCTTTAATGTAGGGGTGGCACGGTTCACATAAAAACATCCGAACCGTTCGGTCCGCTTGTCTCGGTTCAGAGCGTGATGTATCCTCGTGCCCGTCAGGTGACCGTATGTGACTTCAGACAGTGTGGTTCCCTTTCGCGCGAAAGAAGAGGTGTGGACAAGTTACCAACAAAACGTACAACGAAAGGCCGTACAAAACATTTTAGACCGTCCTACCAACCTGTATACATTTTAACATCAATTTACGCTGCAGTTTTTTTTCACTCTAAAGCCGCTGAAGCGGACTGTTTCAATCCTGTCGGCTCTCTGCAGCGGGCGGGGGTGCTGCTCAGTTCCCCCCGCGACGGGCGTGCGCGCACACGCACACACACACACACACACATACACACACACACATACACACATACACACACACACACACACACACACACACATACACATACACACACACACACACACACACACACACACACACTCTCAATCACACATGGCGGATGCAGGAAAAAACGAAGATGAGACGTACAAGATGACCTAAATTGAGGACAGCTACGCTCGTTATTGTAAGTGCAATGATAAGTTAAAGTCACTACTTTATCAAACCGTATGAATGTGTGTCCCAGCCCAGGCCAGGATAGGAAATGAACTAACAATGTAAAGATCAACAAGCCACTGACATACATGTTCAAATTTGATTCATTCATAAATTATTATTTTTTGTCTTAAATCCACCAGCCATTTTCATATTATACCAACATTTGCAGCATCCTGAGCCTTTTTGGTTACTAGGAAAACTCAGCCTAGAGTAATTTTATTCTCCCCAAAACGAGTTTCCTTTTTATTTTTAAAGAACTATACAAAAGAAAATCGCAACTTTTTTATGTTTAACATATTCTGACTTATTCAAAAGATGGAGCTTTAAGAGTTCTTCTCTTTTTCTTTTAAAGGATACAATTTTTGTAAGAGCTAAACTGAAGTTGGCAGTTTGATAAATGCAAGTTATTTCAATTGATATTCTGTAATATTTCAATCTTTGTGTGCTAAAAAGGCAGATAAGTTCCTGTAGATGGCAATACACATTCTCTTTTTTTTGCCAAATAAATTAAAAGCTTGTTGAAATCATCAATGTCTTCCCTCTTGCTGTATCAACATCTCAGCTAGCTTTCCTCAGAGATGGTCCCAATAATTAGCTTAAAGTCAAGTCAAATTCAGTTTGTGCATGATTACATGATATAACTATTTTTTAATACTGTATCCTATATTGTGGATAATTAAGCTAAATATCATATGCTGAAGTATATTTCCAGTGTGTTAAAGATTAAAAGAAATAACAAGAACCGTACAGAACCGAAAACCGTGACCCTAAAACCGTGATACGAACCGAACCGTGGGTTTTGTGATCCGTGCCACCCCTACTTTAATGCGTAGTTAAGTAAAACTACATAGTACAACGGCAGTGATGGGCACTTGAGTCGGCTGCTCACACTGCTAATCACCCTTAAATTTGACTTGGAGTTGTGTGTGACAGTTACAACCAATAGGGAGACTTGGGACCTGAATCGAACTCCAACCCAAGGGTTTTTTGAGCTTATCTAGCTAGATGTTATTTAGTAGAAGAAGCACCATAATAAAACCCTTCCGTAGCAACATAGGTGATTCATTGTGGTGCAAGCTGTACCAGCACCTTGAGTTACGTGCTGCTGTTGTCTGCCTGTATGAAGCTCAGGGCTGCTTCTCCACTCCATGCGAGTTCTGCCAGCAGTGGAGTGGAGTATCAGGAAAAATAAGGGTGAGCTGGGGATGCCAGTGGTACCTATGTTGCCCACTCTGTCTAGACAGCAGACTCCACTGGCAGGAGAGACTAGCTAGAAGTAGCACGATGGTGATGATATTAGATCCCCTGTCTGCAAACCTGCCTTGGAGCTACACTTGCTCATTCATGACTGCTCACACAGTTTGCTTGCTCCGCATGCACATGTGCTCTCACTTTACTACTTACTTTACTAGGTTTTTCCTGTGGTCATGAGCCGCTTCATCGTTGCATTTAGCTGGCAAGGCGATGCTTCCCCCACTGTAGTTTTAAAGACGTGATTTGTGTATTGATGTAAGAGAAGCTTTAGGAGGTTTATGTTGAGCACCTCAAAATAAGACAGATTTGACCAGTTGTGTTTTTTTTCAATACACATTTCATAATGCTCTCTACTCTCTGGGATTTTGGGTCGATGCCTATTAGACTAACGTTTAAAATGTTACTTTCTTTTTTTGCAGTGTATTTGATATCCCTGTCCCAAATAAGAGTAGGAAATGTAATTGAAGTTTACTTAAATATTTGTGGATTTCTTTTACTTACTTTTTAACTTTGTTATGTGAGATAATGACTATGCTGCCAACCATGTGCACATGTAATGTAATTAAAGTCCTTAACCAGAGCTGTTTATCACCTGCCAGGATTCTCCACCACTCATGGTTTAACAGCAGGCTTACTGTGACTCAACTGACAGATGCTGTTAGATCCATTCCTTGACTGCAAGTTAGACCTGACTTATGGCCTCTGCTGCAATCAAAGCCGTGTATTTATCTTAACCATCACCTTATTCACTGTAGGAGATATAGGAAGCAGGGTGTTAATATGAATGAGAATGTGTGTTCAGCTTGGTCAATAGTTGAAGGCTGGAGATGGTTGGAGGCCCATCTCCTAATTGACTTTCTGGCATCGGCACCGGATGAGCACCTGCAAGCTGCACAGTCATGAGCCCAGAGCACACAGTCCCTGGGATGTTGGTTGTCATGGTTACTCCCTTCCCTGGCAGAGATGCTTAGCAGGTGCATGTGTGTGTCAGGATCAGTGTGACATGGGAACTTGTGGATTGAAATAGTGGGTGCCTCGTTAAGACTAGGCTATCTGTACGGTCAGAGGCTGTCTGGCAGAATATTGGCTCGATGTGTGGATGCCTGATAGCCAGGAATGACTAGTTCTATTCATACCAGACTAGTCAAATGCATTGATGTTTAAATACAAAATCAAATGGAGAGTCAGGATAGGAGACACTACAAAACCGAATGGAGAGAGAGGGTAGAAGACACTAGATTAATACTAAAATAGTGTATGAAGCGTATAAAGGCTTGCCACGTTGTCTTTATATGCATTGTGACTGCTTGTTGCTTGAAAGCCACTCCTTTTCAGTAACAGTCTGTCACATCCTTTTTAAGGCTAATGCAACATGACATAATGTTAAATCCACATATAATGTATATTGAACCATTAAAGAATTCCCTTTTCCATTTGTTGGCTGAAGAGATCATTGGTGATCTGCAACACAAGGTTTTAGTGGTTCAGTGGTTTTTCTAAAGGGAGAAGACTTTCCTCGACTTGGGGATTCCCATTATTGTATAGTCGTGTTGGTTTTACCATTTAGATTTGAAATAATGGGTGGATAGTATTGATGCAAGCAGAAATGTCTCTTTCTCTCAATCAGTTTGACTGCCGGGTATCCAAGCCCAATATTTTCCCATATCCCATTTTCTTTATTCCCTTACCACTTTATCTTTAATGTGTTCATAATCTCTCCAGACTATCAGTTCTCTCTATTAATGAACAAATATCCATTTCTTTCTATAAAATATTTTATAATCAGTCTTCTCTCTTTTAGAAGTCTCGGTGGATGCAGATGTTGTAGAGAAACAGGTTACGGAACCTTCTGTCAACAAAATCCTAGCAGAATTCAAATTAGGTTTGTACACACAATCTTATCTGCATTGTGGAACTTCATATTGATTTGCATTATTGCAACGGTGATTGTTAAATTTTGTGTTGGTGTGAATAAACTGTGAGCATAGCAACTGTTAAAATGCTGTGTAAACATTGTTTACAGGTTGTATTAGACAAGGCCCCTGACATGGAGTCTCCCCACCACATCCACGTCATTTACATAAATTGCATTTACATACTATTTCTTTAGTAATGTTGATTACTTGAAACATTAGCATAACATTGTATTGGTTTACACTTTTATTTTTCTTCATGTGTTAATGTGCATGATGTAAAGCTATCCAAATATGTTCTTCTCACCACTGTGTATTTCCTCCTACAGAAACAAAACCAGCAGCAAGAGCCCAGCTTACAACTACAGAGAGTCCAGCAACTCCCAGCCAGGAGTCTGAGTTTTTTCCAGCCCAGTTTTCTATGGAAGCACTACAGACACAGGATACCACATTACAAATCAAACCAGCAAAGACAGAGGCCTGCCCCGAGCAGGGCATGGCCAACCCCAGCACAAAGGATTTTAAGGCCATCATCTCAACCACCAAAGAACCAAGTACTGCATCAGTACCTTTCACGGACCAACCAATGGAAGTCTCACTACCCCAGCCTTTGAGTATGGATGTAGTCAGGGCTTCATTCTTGGAAACTGCTCCAGAAGAACTTAACAATGAGAGGATGGAGGGTATTTTTCACAGGAACCTGGCAGAGACCGTTAAGCCCTCAGCCTCTAGTACATCAGAGGACATGTACACTACACAAGAGAGCAAGCCTAATCTGTCAATTCCCAGCCGACCTTCAGAGGAGAAACCACTCAAGACATCTGTGGAAAGGTTGGCAGAAATGGTTTCCTCTCCTTGCCACTCCTCCCCTCTGGGCAGAGGGACATCTCCCAGAGAACTACCCCAGACCCAGATCCTACCTTCACTGGGTGACTACAGCTGTGTAATACCCACCACCACCCTTATACCACTCACCCCTAAGATTGGCATGGGAAAGCCAGCCATCACCAAGAGGAAATTTTCCCCTGGGAGGCCACGAGTAAAACAGGTAGGAAACTGACTATCATGTCACAGAAGACCACTGATTGGTTCACTTTCTGGCTCGTTCTGTCTTACTCACTGCCCCCGCCCAAGTAATATACCCCTGGAGTCTAGGCTAATATATGGTGCTCATACTTTATATACTCCTAAATGACCTGTGTGTAAGTGTCCTGTGGGCTATGCTCTATGAAGGTGGATTAGGTTTTTTGGTGGGTTGGTTGAAGAAACTTATATGGTTTAGGATATGTTCTTCAGTAATGTTTTCAAATGTTTTCTCAGTCAAGTTATACCTTGCAGGACACCATACAAGCATAGAGGAGGACAGCGTGGCGAGTGATGCTTTTTCTCAACTCATTGTGCCCTTTCACATGTTTTTCACCACATGAGCAGTTAGTCAGTGTTTAAGCCGAGCTCAGTTGAAATATTAATTATTGCCAGTGGGAATTATGTTTTTTTTATGGCTAAAACACCTTTTCCTGAGAGTCCTCACCTTATTCCACCTCAGTGGCATTTTCATCCGTCACTGTTCATCTCATTTTTATGTTAAAAACGTGTGCCACTGTATCAGTGTTAATTTTGACAGCAAATTCTGATTTAGTCTTAGTCTTTTGAATAACACACCATTTAGTTTTAGTCTTATTTTAGTCATCTGAAATCTTTTAGTCTTAGTCTAGTTTTAGTAGACCAAATATTAGCAGATTTTAGTCAACTAAATCTACAGTGGATCTAGTTGACTAAATGTTTCTCCAGAATTTCCGGTCATTGGAAGTATCCATCAGTCTGTTATGGAATGGTATTAAGGTTTGAATATGCAATACAGACACAGATTTAAGGGTTCGTCCTAGACCTTAGCTCTGACATTTCTGTTCTGAGACATGTCATTGCCCTCGGACCGGGTGCACTGCAAAACGTTAGCGTGTTGCTAACGAGCGAAGTCAACTGAAATCAGCCAAAGCTGTGTAACTAAGACTCTGCAACTAAACACAACTAAGTATAATGTAAACAACTTTACTGTTGTGAAAACGTCCTCGAAACTGTGCAAAGTTCTGCAAACTCGTCCTCCTGTGTAACTGCTGCTGCGTTTGTTTAGCTGTTGCGCCTGCATTTGCCGCGGCTTTTTAAAATGGCTCTGCTGCTTCCGCATAAATAACCTACCCTCAAAGATTCGCTCTGATTGGATTTCTTCACAACTTGTCCCACAAGAAAGACTGGTTCTGATTGGATCTCTTCTCCATTCTTCCCTCCCTAACATTTTCGTCTCATTTTTATTTGTTGACTAAAGTGTCTGTTATATTTTGTCACAGTCTTCGTCATCATATCTGACTTTTTATTTAGTTTTTAGTTTTCGTTCGTGAAAAAGGTTCGTTTGAATATTTTTTGTCATAGTCTTCGTCAACGAAATTAACACTGCACTGTATTTTCTCATTTAGGAAGCATTCATCATGTCACAACTTTCCGTGACCATTACCATGTCCTACATGTAATATCGCCCTATTACACCATCAACTGCAGTGGGTCACTAGTGACTGAAAAAGCGTTTTAATCTTCTAATATTAGTGTCCCAGTGTCATTAAAACAAATAAATTGTAATAGAAATGTAGACTCTCGCAGACAAATAATAATGGGAGTTGAATCACACCCTTGGCTATAATATATTATGAATGATGCTGGTGAGGGTAGATTAATTTAGTTAGCAAAATGTGTTTTTCCCCCCAGATATATCCCATCTCTTAAATAAACATTATATGGCTCAATCTAATTTGTTACACAAGGCCTGGGGAAATCTATTCCAGAAATTTGAAAGTTGCTCCTCTTTAGTCCAATGTGCTTTTTGTCTGATGTGCTCATGTGCTGCTGTGCTGACGCAATTCCCCTTGTTTTGTCAACATGCCAAACATACACGGTTGTCATGACGAGAGGTTGCAGGGCCTCTTTCCTGCTGTATGGTGCCATGATGCCCTGGCAAATTATGCTGTGTAAAACGCAACTAACAATATTGTGCGCCACAGTTTTGCATTTTCAAAGAGTCTATTAGAAATATTCCTCTTAAACTCATATGCATGAGAACTCTTAAGGATTGGCTTTAACACAGACTGTAACCTAATAACTTATCCTGTTAATATTTTGGCACATCAGAAGCTTTCTAATACTTTAGCTCGGCATATATGGATGTGTATTGGGTAGTTCCCAATTGGCCACATTAGAAGCTCACTACATCTCTCTAACATCTTTCTTTATATGTTTTGTTTCTTTGCTGGCTTTGTTTTTAAGTTGCTGCATTTTGTCGCCCTCCTCCCTCCCTCTCTCTCACTCTCTCACCCGTCCCCCTTACCTTAGGGTGCATGGAGCCCCCATAGCAGTGTGA
The DNA here is from genome assembly GCF_031162955.1 of Sander vitreus. Taxonomy (NCBI): domain Eukaryota; kingdom Metazoa; phylum Chordata; class Actinopteri; order Perciformes; family Percidae; genus Sander; species Sander vitreus. The sequence goes on from NC_135866.1 coordinate 12,384,475, forward strand.
GCTCCCCCTTGTCCTGGTCGCCAGACCAGACAGAGGGGTGGGACGTCCCAAAGACCAGGCAGTCCTCTGGCAGCCCCGGCTGGAGCATCAGAGTGGTAAATACTGTGGCTCACCAGAGACAGCAGGGCAGCAGCTGCCCTCTGTTAGCCCTCTGTTTACCCTAGTGACGCACACTCCCCGAGTGTTTCTCAATGTCACTGTGATTTATATCGTAGCCTACTCTAACAATTACCACCACCTTACAGTGAGAAGAGGAGATTCATAGACCAATGGCTGAGCTAATTACTTTATGAAGTGGAACTAAAAGATACGGCTTTATTGAAAATGGGTTTTGCTGGCTTTGCTCTTGAATTGAGAGATCAAGGGTATGGTGTAATAAGACCTTCCACAGTCTAAATATTTGGCTAATCATTTTTAGTAATGTATGAATCTGTCCTGTTTCCTCTTTGTCAGCCATGCTCGGCTGTGTTCTCTTCTTATTCAGAGACCTGTTCAGGTAGTTATTTATATATATTTTTTTCTTCTTTGATTTTGACTTTGTCAAAAGTCTGTGGCAGTTGGCTGCCATGGTGACAGTTGTTACTCTTTGCAAGGCTGGGTGAGGGTTAATTTGTGCACTGTGGCAGGGGTCCGGTCCAGGTTAAACAACGTTGAACAGTGTGTCTGTCAGAAAGCACAGTGCATGGGATTGGTGTCAAATGTGGGTTGACTGGGGAAGGATTTTGGGGGCAGGAGCTGGAAGATTCAGACTTAAGTTTGACAGTCATGATAAGACAGAGGTCTCCTGTCAGAAATGTGCCAAAGGCACAGTGGATCTCGCATTGCTAGAACAACAGCTCAGAGGCCTTTTCTCAACTCTCTCACTTGCTGGCTGTCTGGCAGAAATTGTAGTGTACCTCTCAGATAACAGTAATTTTCATGAACTACCAAAATGTCAAGAATCACTTTGATTATTTTTCTTCTTGAACATTTGGATGATGTTCAAATGCTTAGATTTGAAAAGATTTTTTTTTTTTTTTATATATATATATAAATTAAGATTTCTGATGTACTCCTTTTAAAATGAACAGGTCTTACATATAAATACTTGAATGTATTAAGTAAATCACCTATCATGCAGAACTGGATGAACAATGATGTTCCTGTTGTGCAGTCACAAATATTTGTCTGTGGACTCAGCAAACTATGACTTAATGATTCAGCGTGCGCAAGAAAAACAAACTTTTACAAACAATTTTCAGTTGGGGGAACGGTCATTGTCACTGTGTTCCCGTACAATATGTCTATATTGACTCCTTAGGTGCCGTACTACACATTTTCAGATTTTTGTCTTTTCTCCATAGGGTCGAGGCTCAGGCTTCCCTGGGAGGAGGAGGCCCAGAGGGGCTGGTCTGTCAGGTAGAGCTGGACGTGGCAGGGCCAGAGGCAAGAATGGAGTTATTCCCGGCATGAACCCTGGGGTATGTGCTGTCAGCTGGGTAACATCGTGACATCTCTGGCAAATGTTGCACTATTTAAAAAGCAGTGTTTGTTTTCCCTCCAGCTGAAGACAGGGATGATATATTGTAAGCAGCATTAATGTTACAGATGGAGTTAACCGTTTGCTAGTTGCCTTTTATTGTAAAGACTGCCCCAAATGATGACTCAGCAGTTGTGAATAATATATAGTAATAGTGAATAGTAACTATTCTTCTCATAACTGTGGATCTTGATAGTGGAAAATGATGATACTGCCTATGCCATCACACAATGTTATGTTGTTTATTTTGTATATTTTTCCCTGATATGCAGGTCACCACAATAGAAACACCATACCCAGTCAAGGAGGAGGAAGAGAATGCCATGCATAACACAGTGGTCATATTCTCCAGCAATGACAGTTTCACACTAAAACAGGTTTTTGTTTTTGATACTTGAGTTGCTGATGTATTCATTTTGAATCCTCATCCATGAATTTCTCCATTCACTTAAGATGGCCTGAAATTAAATCTGTGCTTAAAGACCTCTCCCACTGGAGATCATTAATTCTTGTAGAGATACTGCTAAATGCCTTCAGGAAATGCAGTTGATTATGTAAAGCAGGATCATATTAAAATTTTATTGTTTCTCACTTTCTGTCTTCAATAGTCCTGTATTCACTTTAATTCTGTTAACAATACCTGACTGGCAGCTAGAGCTGGGCGATATGGAGAAACTCAAATGTCACGATATTTTTGACCAAATACCTCGATATCGATACCGCAACGATATTGTACTGTTGACCATTGGTGCTTTCACTAAATATTTAAACAATGAGATTTTTGATAAATAATCATCAATAATGTGGATATAGTGACTAAGTGGGAAAAGGCGAATAATAGAACAGTTACAACAGTCTGGTAAGTTCAGAAAATGACACAACTTTACTGTAATGCAGCCTTTAAAACCAGGAAAAGACAACACTTATGCCATATTACGATATTACGATATCTTAGACGATCTCTAGTCTCATATCACGATATCGATATAATATCGATATATTGCCCAGCTCTACTGGCAGCTACCGTCCAACATCCATCAACGTTTTAGAGACAGCAGTAACTATAAAGTTAGCCGTGTGGGAGAGTAATTCAGATGTTAAAATCCTTTAGTGTTAGATAACTATTCATATAAAATGACTAAGCAATTAAACAATACAGATGAGGTGCTGCTTATCAAGGCACCAACCCCTGAATGGCTCAAGTGAAACCGATCAGCGCTTAAAAGACTGTTCTGTCTAGCTCTTAGCTGTGAATGCAGGCTGAAAAGGGCTCACTCAATCATTCTGGTTAAAAAAGGTCTTTAAAGGCCAATGTTTCCAACAATGTATTCCGATTACATTGCTTTTCAGTATGTTTTTTGCACAGCTCTATTAGAGGATAGAGGACAAGTGCAAGTTCTTATTGACAGTGCTGCTTTAGGGTGAAGAAAGCATTTTCATTCATTTAGTATTTAAGATAGCATGCAACAAAATACTGATAATGACTTACAGCTTAAATGACTTAAATTACTTACAGCGCCAGTGACGTTGAATGAATATGCAGAACATATTGATAACTATGTGATTGGGTGGTGAAAAGCACTGAAACTGACACTAGCAGACTAGTTTCTTCATTTTGTCTTTTAAACAAGGAAGTTATACTAACTGGGTAAATAGGAATTATAAAAATTGAACTTGTTCTAACTCTAGCTTTTGAATTTCAGCATCTGAACTGAACTGCCTTAGCGAAATGGTGTAATGATGTCTTATTTTCTTTTAGGACATGTGTGTGGTGTGTGGGAGTTTTGGCCTTGGTGCAGAGGGCCGTCTTTTGGCCTGTGCTCAATGTGGCCAGTGCTACCATCCATTCTGTGTTGGCATTAAGGTACATTTACTATTGAGCTTGTACACTGCATAAACATTATACTACAAGTACATAGCAGAAATACCATCTTATCATACACTGGCCTACATATGAATGTCTCATCGTTGCTTTCACAGATCACCAAGGTGGTGCTAAGTAAAGGCTGGCGTTGTCTAGAGTGCACAGTGTGCGAGGCCTGTGGCCAGGCCACAGATCCTGGCCGCTTGCTACTGTGTGATGACTGTGACATTAGCTATCACACCTACTGCCTGGACCCTCCACTGCAGAACGTGCCCAAGGACAGCTGGAAGTGCAAATGGTGAGTGATGTGTGATCATCTCAGCCAAATTAGCTTCAAACAGGCATCATTTAAATTACAATTGAATTTGTGTTAAGTTTAGTAGCATGAAGCATGTAAAGCATGAAAGAATTGTACATATTAAACACTCTGTGTTGTCTGCTGTCTTGTCTGCTGTTTGTTGTTATAATAAGCAGTTCAGGCCAGATCAATAAATATAAGTACATCTGCACTGTCTTTCAACTATACAAAGCTACGTAAAGGGAATGTCTTAAATATTTCAGTGGGGATAATTTAAGATTCTAAAAATTACAAATGAAAAGCAAAAAATGTCATATTTGCAGCATGTTGACAGTGAAGTGAGTAGGCAGGGTTTTTGCTTTACAGTTAATCTACATCGGCGTTATTCTCTTTGAGGTAACCTGGGTAGAATGACCTCTGTCCTCCCTGCTGTCTCCTGCAGGTGTGTGTCCTGTACCCAGTGTGGTGCCACTACCCCAGGCCTAAGGTGTGAGTGGCAGAATAATTATACCCAGTGTGCCCCGTGTGCCAGCCTTGCAACATGCCCCATCTGCCTGTTGGACTACAGTGAAGGCACCATAATTGTGCAGTGCCGGCAATGTGACAGGTATGCAGTGTTTCTACAATACCTGTCGGCTCAGGAGAACTTTTTTTTTTTTTAGCTAGTCTTTTTTTTTTAACATAGTTGGTTCTTATCTTAACCTTCTCTTCTATCCACAGATGGTTCCATGCGTCGTGTCAGGGTCTCCATTCAGACGAAGACGTTGAAAAAGTTGTAGACAGTAGCTTCGACTGCACAATGTGCCGAGCTTTCAAAGCCACTAAAGGTGGGAGCATA